>NW_026990955.1:0-31840 GCF_036250125.1 Pseudopipra pipra
TGGAGGTTGCTTCCCAGAAGACAGGGCACAGAAAGAGTCAGGACCGTACGGAGAAGAATTTGACGAGACTGTCAAGGTGTGCAGTTGTGGAAGTGCCCATTAGAATTTGCTGGAGAGTTGAGTGCGGGAAAGAGAGGTGGATTTTTGGAGTCACTGAAGAATGGGAAGCTGCGCGACTGAGCTAAGCAAGAGAGAAAGGAAAGTAGAAAAGGGGAAGGACGGACTGCAGGAGGTCTCTGAAGGACCGAGAGTAAAGCAAGGAAACGGGAACGGCTCGACAAAGAAAAGACAGGTGAGTGTTCCGAGGGAATACTTTACGGAGAAGAGGGAGGGACGGACGGGAGGCTAGTTGGGAGACGGAACTCTGTGAAGAACCTACCAGGCAGGACGGCAGCCTCCCTCCCTGGAGGGACCTGCACGGCAACTCCAGCCGTGGCCCCCCGGTCGCCGGACGCCAGCCTTGCGCACCGAGCAGAACCGCGGCCAGCGCCGCCAGTCCCGCTCTCCGCTGGCGCCGAAAGCGCCCATCCGCCGCCCGGCTTCTCGCTGCCTCCGATAGCCCCGTCTCTGCTCCGGCCGGGCCGCCTCCTCCCCGCCTCCTCTCCCTCCTCTGTCTTCGTCTCCGTCCACTGTTCTCGTCTCCGTCCACGGTCCTCCTCATCCAACTAAGCCCGGGTACTGTACCGGGGCGCCGACGCCTCTCGGGCTCTCGTCGGGTGCGGGCTGGATCCGGAGGGCCGGCGAGAGCGGCGGCAGCGGGGCGGCGTTCGGAGCTCTGCGCCGCGGAGGCGGCGGGGCCGGGCTAGGTAGGAGGGCTGAGGATTGGTCTCGAGGAGTTCAAGATTGACAGACCATGAGCTTTTTTCGTGGCCATCATCTCTTCCTTCTCATCTCTCTTTTGCTGGCCCGGGGGGACTCCTGAATTGTCCTCCACGGCAGGCGCTTTTGAGAATGCTCGAGGGGCACGAGACGCAGAACATCCCTCCCGGCTCAGCTCCCCGGGTCAGCCTCTCCTCGTCTGTCTCGAGGAGCATCCCTGCTGGCAGCAGGAGCAATTCTGCTAGCCACAAAGACCACCTGGGCTTTTGTCAGGGGCTGTGGTACGAGTGCTACGGCGAGGCAGTGCATGGGAGAAGCAGCATCCCCAGAGAAAGCTCGGATGTGGCATGGCATCTCCCACCTGCTTTGAACTTCCTGGAGATGCAACCTCCGTGAGGAGATCTCTTCTGTGTCCCCCCTCCTCCTGCTCCTCTTGCTCAGAGGACCAGGGAACAGCCTGTCACATCTGAACTGCATGTGGTGGAAGCAGCACATCTGCAGCAGGTTGAGGGGTGCTCAGAGGCGGGACTTCACGGTATTAAACAAACCCTAAAAGATATCTTTGGAATTTCATGGAATCAAAGGGGGAAAAAAAAGAATTCAATCCAATGACCAGAAACCATTGTATCGAACATTTCTTTAATATGTCAGCTGGGAATACATGGGGTACTCTGCCATGCATGGATCAAACATCTAGTATAAATTTCGGAATATAAATACAGTGACGCTTGAGAGACCCCTTCCCCCTTCCCCAGCAGTGGAGAATTAGGTTATGATTTTGAGGTCATATAGCATCTTGGGTTTTATTCGTGGAGCAAGACTGCCATCTAGCGTCCATTTCTTCGGGGGGGGGCAGTCATGTTCGGAGTGTGGTCTTCTCGCTAATCAGGCCTCGTAGCCTCTCTGCTTGATCTATCCGACCTCGAACTCCTAAATTAAATGTTCTAGGACCAGCTAAGACATATGTCTTAGAACTTCCCATTTGCTTAAACAATATTTAATTGACTTTCTTCTTAACAGAACAATCTCTTATTGAAGAACATTTCAGAGGCACGTAAGCTGATTTCTTGAAGATGGGCATACGATATACTCTCTATTCGTTTCCATGTGTTATCTACATTCTCTCTCCTAAAAATAACTGAAGTCTTAAAAGAATTAGGATATCATTTTTATCTAAGATAAAGCTTCTGATGTACTAAGTCGTTTAGAAAAGAGATCCTCTCTCATTTTAGTGCCATTGTGACAAGAGGGGGCTTCACGTAACACCTGGACCACTGAACACTGCAGATTCCCCTGGAATCAAAGGGCCATTGGGACACTCTAGGGCCTCATGGAAGAGGGAGGCAGTACAGAGAGACCTCAAATTAGAGGTTTGCGCAATCATCCACCAGAGGAAGTTCAACGAGGGGAAGTGCCAGATTCTCTCCCTGGGATGGGGCAACCTCGGTTGTACGGACAGACTGGGAATGACATGTTGCATAGCAGTGCTGGAAAATGGCCTCTGGGATCGTGGTGGATGGCCAGCTGGCCAAGAGTCAGTGGTGCCCTGGCGGGGGCTCACTGCTCGCTCACACAAGGGTTTTCAGACACACGAGTCCTTCCCTTGCACACACCCAGACAGACAGTTCATGGCAGCAGGGGCAGTATCTCCTGGGGCTCCTGCTGCCACGCCCGGAGCCTGGATACATCTCAACCCTTGTGAGGTGCCACTTGCTCTGCCACTATCTGAGAAGCCCCACGGCCTGAGGGATGGGCACAGGGAGCTCTGTCCACAGAAGCACATCCCAGAACTGCATCCAGGGGCTTTGCCAGGGTTTAGTACCGTAAATTCAAAGTGACACCAGACACTCTTTGTCCCACAGAACTTCAAGGCTCCCCCATGAGGCTGATGGCAATTGTACTTGCTCAGGGTCATCTCCCCACACCACCACCAGGTGTGTGCTCAAGACTTGTCTCTTCAAGTCTCTTCACCCGCCCTAGTCCATCCGTGTCTCTCCAGGGAAGGCTAAAGAACTTCTGTGGGCTGGATGAGAAGCCAGTGCACATGGGAATGGACCACGCCCTTCCCTGGTGGTCCTTCATGTCCTTTTCCTGAGTTGAGAGCAATGGGAAAGGGAATGAACCTTTGGACTGTGCCTCAGAGTGCCCGTCAACCTGCTGCAGATATGCTGGTTCCAGCACATCCAGTTCAGATGTGACAGGCTGTTCCCTGGTCCTCTGAGTAAGAGGAGCAGGAGGAGGGACACAGAAGAGCTCTCCTCACAGAGGCCACATCGCCAGAAAGTCCAAAGAAGGTGGGAGATGCCATGCCACGTCCGAGCTTTCTCTGGGGAAGGTGCTTCTCCCATGCAAGGCCTCTCCGCAGCACTCGTGCCACATCCCCTGACAAAAGACCAGGTGGTCTTTATCACCAGCAGAAGTGCGCCTGTTACCAGTAGGGATGATCCCCGGGACAGGCCAGGAGAGGGACCTGCACGGCAACTCCAGCCGCGGCCCCCCGGTCGCCGGGCGCCAGCCTTGCGCACCGAGCAGAACCGCGGCCAGCGCCGCCAGTCCCGCTCTCCGCTGGCGCCGAAAGCGCCCATCCGCCGCCCGGCTTCTCGCTGCCTCCGATAGCCCCGTCTCTGCTCCGGCCGGGCCGCCTCCTCCCCGCCTCCTCTCCCTCCTCTGTCTTCGTCTCCGTCCACTGTTCTCGTCTCCGTCCACGGTCCTCCTCATCCAACTAAGCCCGGGTACTGTACCGGGGCGCCGACGCCTCTCGGGCTCTCGTCGGTGCGGGCTGGATCCGGAGGGCCGGCGAGAGCGGCGGCAGCGGGGCGGCGTTCGGAGCTCTGCGCCGCGGAGGCGGCGGGGCCGGGCTAGGTGGGAGGGCTGAGGATTGGTCTCGAGGAGTTCAAGATTGACAGACCATGAGCTTTTTTCGTGGCCATCATCTCTTCCTTCTCATCTCTCTTTTGCTGGCCCGGGGGGACTCCTGAATTGTCCTCCACGGCAGGCGCTTTTGAGAATGCTCGAGGGGCACGAGACGCAGAACATCCCTCCCGGCTCAGCTCCCCGGGTCAGCCTCTCCTCGTCTGTCTCGAGGAGCATCCCTGCTGGCAGCAGGAGCAATTCTGCTAGCCACAAAGACCACCTGGGCTTTTGTCAGGGGCTGTGGTACGAGTGCTACGGCCAGGCAGTGCATGGGAGAAGCAGCATCCCCAGAGAAAGCTCGGACGTGGCACAGAATCTCCGAACTTCTTTGGACTTCCTGGCGATGCAGCCTCTGTGAGGAGAGCTCTTGTGTGTCCCTCCTGCTGCTCCTCTTGCTCAGAGGACAAGAGAAGAGCCTGTCACACCTGAACTGGATGTGGTGGAAGCAGTACATCTGCAGCAGGTTGAGGGGCAGAGTGCCGAGGCGGAACTGGTTGAGGAGGGCAGGGGAGGGAGAAGAAAGCAGAGGAGGGAGAAGAGGCGGGGAGGAGGCGGACCGGCCGGAGCAGAGAGACGGGGCTGTTGGGGGCAGCGGGAGGCCGGGCGGCGGATCGCTGGATGCGGCTCTTTGGGGAGCGGGGCTGGCGGCGCTGGCCGCGGTTCTGCTCGGTGCGCAAGGCTGGCGCCCGGGGACCGTGGTGGCCGCGAATGAGGTGGCCGTGCAGGTCCCTCGAGGCTGCCGTCCTGCCTGGCAGGTTCTTCACAGAGCTCAGTCTCCCAACTAGCCTCCCGTCCGTCCCCCCCTCTGCTCCATAAAGCATTCCCACGAAACACTCACCACTCTTATTTTTGTGAAGCCATTCTTTTCCCTTGCTTTTCTCTCTGTCCTTTAGAGAACTCCTGCGGTCCGTGCTTTGTGTAGTAGTGAAACGCCCTTTTTTCATAGGGGCGCTACATTGCTGCCCTGTAGAAAGTATTAAACGAGTTGTGCATTTCTAAGAAAAGCCCCTGAAAGCTCCAAAGGCGACCGTGTCAATGAATCCCTGTCTGCCAGGGCGAAGGAATACAGCGCCGTGTCCCCAAGAGGGGGTCCGGAGAGTTAGAGGAAGGTCCAACGTCCATCTCCCGACAACGACAGCCGCCCCGCTGGCGCACGCAGCTCTCTGCACCCTTTAGCAGCGCGCGCGAGGAGTTCCGTGCTGTGACCCGGGAGCTGCCGGTAGAAAGGGATAAAATCGCCGATCCGGAGGTTGGCGTGTGAACACTTTCTGATGATCTCACTGCCTTCCGTTGTCTCCACCAATGTGTCCTAGTAGCCCTGGGCTCTGCCTGCAGACACTGGCGGGGAGATAAAGACAAAAAGCCGTCAGAATGGCTTTTTGCACTGGAGGTTGCTTCCCAGAAGACAGGGCACAGAAAGAGTCAGGACCGTACGGAGAAGAATTTGACGAGACTGTCAAGGTGTGCAGTTGTGGAAGTGCCCATTAGAATTTGCTGGAGAGTTGAGTGCGGGAAAGAGAGGTGGATTTTTGGAGTCACTGAAGAATGGGAAGCTGCGCGACTGAGCTAAGCAAGAGAGAAAGGAAAGTAGAAAAGGGGAAGGACGGACTGCAGGAGGTCTCTGAAGGACCGAGAGTAAAGCAAGGAAACGGGAACGGCTCGACAAAGAAAAGACCGGTGAGTGTTCCGAGGGAATACTTTACGGAGAAGAGGGAGGGACGGACGGGAGGCTAGTTGGGAGACGGAGCTCTGTGAAGAACCTGCCAGGCAGGACGGCAGCCTCCCTCCCTGGAGGGACCTGCACGGCAACTCCAGCCGTGGCCCCCCGGTCGCCGGACGCCAGCCTTGCGCACCGAGCAGAACCGCGGCCAGCGCCGCCAGTCCCGCTCTCCGCTGGCGCCGAAAGCGCCCATCCGCCGCCCGGCTTCTCGCTGCCTCCGATAGCCCCGTCTCTGCTCCGGCCGGGCCGCCTCCTCCCCGCCTCCTCTCCCTCCTCTGTCTTCGTCTCCGTCCACTGTTCTCGTCTCCGTCCACGGTCCTCCTCATCCAACTAAGCCCGGGTACTGTACCGGGGCGCCGACGCCTCTGGGGTTCTCGTCGGTGCGGGCTGGATCCGGAGGGCCGGCGAGAGCGGCGGCAGCGGGGCGGCGTTCGGAGCTCTGCGCCGCGGAGGCGGCGGGGCCGGGCTAGGTGGGAGGGCTGAGGATTGGTCTCGAGGAGTTCAAGATTGACAGACCATGAGCTTTTTTCGTGGCCATCATCTCTTCCTTCTCATCTCTCTTTTGCTGGCCCGGGGGGACTCCTGAATTGTCCTCCACGGCAGGCGCTTTTGAGAATGCTCGAGGGGCACGAGACGCAGAACATCCCTCCCGGCTCAGCTCCCCGGGTCAGCCTCTCCTCGTCTGTCTCGAGGAGCATCCCTGCTGGCAGCAGGAGCAATTCTGCTAGCCACAAAGACCACCTGGGCTTTTGTCAGGGGCTGTGGTACGAGTGCTACGGCGAGGCAGTGCATGGGAGAAGCAGCATCCCCAGAGAAAGCTCGGATGTGGCATGGCATCTCCCACCTGCTTTGAACTTCCTGGAGATGCAACCTCCGTGAGGAGATCTCTTCTGTGTCCCCCCTCCTCCTGCTCCTCTTGCTCAGAGGACCAGGGAACAGCCTGTCACATCTGAACTGCATGTGGTGGAAGCAGCACATCTGCAGCAGGTTGAGGGGTGCTCAGAGGCGGGACTTCACGGTATTAAACAAACCCTAAAAGATATCTTTGGAATTTCATGGAATCAAAGGGGGAAAAAAAAGAATTCAATCCAATGACCAGAAACCATTGTATCGAACATTTCTTTAATATGTCAGCTGGGAATACATGGGGTACTCTGCCATGCATGGATCAAACATCTAGTATAAATTTCGGAATATAAATACAGTGACGCTTGAGAGACCCCTTCCCCCTTCCCCAGCAGTGGAGAATTAGGTTATGATTTTGAGGTCATATAGCATCTTGGGTTTTATTCGTGGAGCAAGACTGCCATCTAGCGTCCATTTCTTCGGGGGGGGGCAGTCATGTTCGGAGTGTGGTCTTCTCGCTAATCAGGCCTCGTAGCCTCTCTGCTTGATCTATCCGACCTCGAACTCCTAAATTAAATGTTCTAGGACCAGCTAAGACATATGTCTTAGAACTTCCCATTTGCTTAAACAATATTTAATTGACTTTCTTCTTAACAGAACAATCTCTTATTGAAGAACATTTCAGAGGCACGTAAGCTGATTTCTTGAAGATGGGCATACGATATACTCTCTATTCGTTTCCATGTGTTATCTACATTCTCTCTCCTAAAAATAACTGAAGTCTTAAAAGAATTAGGATATCATTTTTATCTAAGATAAAGCTTCTGATGTACTAAGTCGTTTAGAAAAGAGATCCTCTCTCATTTTAGTGCCATTGTGACAAGAGGGGGCTTCACGTAACACCTGGACCACTGAACACTGCAGATTCCCCTGGAATCAAAGGGCCATTGGGACACTCTAGGGCCTCATGGAAGAGGGAGGCAGTACAGAGAGACCTCAAATTAGAGGTTTGCGCAATCATCCACCAGAGGAAGTTCAACGAGGGGAAGTGCCAGATTCTCTCCCTGGGATGGGGCAACCTCGGTTGTACGGACAGACTGGGAATGACATGTTGCATAGCAGTGCTGGAAAATGGCCTCTGGGATCGTGGTGGATGGCCAGCTGGCCAAGAGTCAGTGGTGCCCTGGCGGGGGCTCACTGCTCGCTCACACAAGGGTTTTCAGACACACGAGTCCTTCCCTTGCACACACCCAGACAGACAGTTCATGGCAGCAGGGGCAGTATCTCCTGGGGCTCCTGCTGCCACGCCCGGAGCCTGGATACATCTCAACCCTTGTGAGGTGCCACTTGCTCTGCCACTATCTGAGAAGCCCCACGGCCTGAGGGATGGGCACAGGGAGCTCTGTCCACAGAAGCACATCCCAGAACTGCATCCAGGGGCTTTGCCAGGGTTTAGTACCGTAAATTCAAAGTGACACCAGACACTCTTTGTCCCACAGAACTTCAAGGCTCCCCCATGAGGCTGATGGCAATTGTACTTGCTCAGGGTCATCTCCCCACACCACCACCAGGTGTGTGCTCAAGACTTGTCTCTTCAAGTCTCTTCACCCGCCCTAGTCCATCCGTGTCTCTCCAGGGAAGGCTAAAGAACTTCTGTGGGCTGGATGAGAAGCCAGTGCACATGGGAATGGACCACGCCCTTCCCTGGTGGTCCTTCATGTCCTTTTCCTGAGTTGAGAGCAATGGGAAAGGGAATGAACCTTTGGACTGTGCCTCAGAGTGCCCGTCAACCTGCTGCAGATATGCTGGTTCCAGCACATCCAGTTCAGATGTGACAGGCTGTTCCCTGGTCCTCTGAGTAAGAGGAGCAGGAGGAGGGACACAGAAGAGCTCTCCTCACAGAGGCCACATCGCCAGAAAGTCCAAAGAAGGTGGGAGATGCCATGCCACGTCCGAGCTTTCTCTGGGGAAGGTGCTTCTCCCATGCAAGGCCTCTCCGCAGCACTCGTGCCACATCCCCTGACAAAAGACCAGGTGGTCTTTATCACCAGCAGAAGTGCGCCTGTTACCAGTAGGGATGATCCCCGGGACAGGCCAGGAGAGGGACCTGCACGGCAACTCCAGCCGCGGCCCCCCGGTCGCCGGGCGCCAGCCTTGCGCACCGAGCAGAACCGCGGCCAGCGCCGCCAGTCCCGCTCTCCGCTGGCGCCGAAAGCGCCCATCCGCCGCCCGGCTTCTCGCTGCCTCCGATAGCCCCGTCTCTGCTCCGGCCGGGCCGCCTCCTCCCCGCCTCCTCTCCCTCCTCTGTCTTCGTCTCCGTCCACTGTTCTCGTCTCCGTCCACGGTCCTCCTCATCCAACTAAGCCCGGGTACTGTACCGGGGCGCCGACGCCTCTCGGGCTCTCGTCGGTGCGGGCTGGATCCGGAGGGCCGGCGAGAGCGGCGGCAGCGGGGCGGCGTTCGGAGCTCTGCGCCGCGGAGGCGGCGGGGCCGGGCTAGGTGGGAGGGCTGAGGATTGGTCTCGAGGAGTTCAAGATTGACAGACCATGAGCTTTTTTCGTGGCCATCATCTCTTCCTTCTCATCTCTCTTTTGCTGGCCCGGGGGGACTCCTGAATTGTCCTCCACGGCAGGCGCTTTTGAGAATGCTCGAGGGGCACGAGACGCAGAACATCCCTCCCGGCTCAGCTCCCCGGGTCAGCCTCTCCTCGTCTGTCTCGAGGAGCATCCCTGCTGGCAGCAGGAGCAATTCTGCTAGCCACAAAGACCACCTGGGCTTTTGTCAGGGGCTGTGGTACGAGTGCTACGGCCAGGCAGTGCATGGGAGAAGCAGCATCCCCAGAGAAAGCTCGGACGTGGCACAGAATCTCCGAACTTCTTTGGACTTCCTGGCGATGCAGCCTCTGTGAGGAGAGCTCTTGTGTGTCCCTCCTGCTGCTCCTCTTGCTCAGAGGACAAGAGAAGAGCCTGTCACACCTGAACTGGATGTGGTGGAAGCAGTACATCTGCAGCAGGTTGAGGGGCAGAGTGCCGAGGCGGAACTGGTTGAGGAGGGCAGGGGAGGGAGAAGAAAGCAGAGGAGGGAGAAGAGGCGGGGAGGAGGCGGACCGGCCGGAGCAGAGAGACGGGGCTGTTGGGGGCAGCGGGAGGCCGGGCGGCGGATCGCTGGATGCGGCTCTTTGGGGAGCGGGGCTGGCGGCGCTGGCCGCGGTTCTGCTCGGTGCGCAAGGCTGGCGCCCGGGGACCGTGGTGGCCGCGAATGAGGTGGCCGTGCAGGTCCCTCGAGGCTGCCGTCCTGCCTGGCAGGTTCTTCACAGAGCTCAGTCTCCCAACTAGCCTCCCGTCCGTCCCCCCCTCTGCTCCATAAAGCATTCCCACGAAACACTCACCACTCTTATTTTTGTGAAGCCATTCTTTTCCCTTGCTTTTCTCTCTGTCCTTTAGAGAACTCCTGCGGTCCGTGCTTTGTGTAGTAGTGAAACGCCCTTTTTTCATAGGGGCGCTACATTGCTGCCCTGTAGAAAGTATTAAACGAGTTGTGCATTTCTAAGAAAAGCCCCTGAAAGCTCCAAAGGCGACCGTGTCAATGAATCCCTGTCTGCCAGGGCGAAGGAATACAGCGCCGTGTCCCCAAGAGGGGGTCCGGAGAGTTAGAGGAAGGTCCAACGTCCATCTCCCGACAACGACAGCCGCCCCGCTGGCGCACGCAGCTCTCTGCACCCTTTAGCAGCGCGCGCGAGGAGTTCCGTGCTGTGACCCGGGAGCTGCCGGTAGAAAGGGATAAAATCGCCGATCCGGAGGTTGGCGTGTGAACACTTTCTGATGATCTCACTGCCTTCCGTTGTCTCCACCAATGTGTCCTAGTAGCCCTGGGCTCTGCCTGCAGACACTGGCGGGGAGATAAAGACAAAAAGCCGTCAGAATGGCTTTTTGCACTGGAGGTTGCTTCCCAGAAGACAGGGCACAGAAAGAGTCAGGACCGTACGGAGAAGAATTTGACGAGACTGTCAAGGTGTGCAGTTGTGGAAGTGCCCATTAGAATTTGCTGGAGAGTTGAGTGCGGGAAAGAGAGGTGGATTTTTGGAGTCACTGAAGAATGGGAAGCTGCGCGACTGAGCTAAGCAAGAGAGAAAGGAAAGTAGAAAAGGGGAAGGACGGACTGCAGGAGGTCTCTGAAGGACCGAGAGTAAAGCAAGGAAACGGGAACGGCTCGACAAAGAAAAGACCGGTGAGTGTTCCGAGGGAATACTTTACGGAGAAGAGGGAGGGACGGACGGGAGGCTAGTTGGGAGACGGAGCTCTGTGAAGAACCTGCCAGGCAGGACGGCAGCCTCCCTCCCTGGAGGGACCTGCACGGCAACTCCAGCCGTGGCCCCCCGGTCGCCGGACGCCAGCCTTGCGCACCGAGCAGAACCGCGGCCAGCGCCGCCAGTCCCGCTCTCCGCTGGCGCCGAAAGCGCCCATCCGCCGCCCGGCTTCTCGCTGCCTCCGATAGCCCCGTCTCTGCTCCGGCCGGGCCGCCTCCTCCCCGCCTCCTCTCCCTCCTCTGTCTTCGTCTCCGTCCACTGTTCTCGTCTCCGTCCACGGTCCTCCTCATCCAACTAAGCCCGGGTACTGTACCGGGGCGCCGACGCCTCTGGGGTTCTCGTCGGTGCGGGCTGGATCCGGAGGGCCGGCGAGAGCGGCGGCAGCGGGGCGGCGTTCGGAGCTCTGCGCCGCGGAGGCGGCGGGGCCGGGCTAGGTGGGAGGGCTGAGGATTGGTCTCGAGGAGTTCAAGATTGACAGACCATGAGCTTTTTTCGTGGCCATCATCTCTTCCTTCTCATCTCTCTTTTGCTGGCCCGGGGGGACTCCTGAATTGTCCTCCACGGCAGGCGCTTTTGAGAATGCTCGAGGGGCACGAGACGCAGAACATCCCTCCCGGCTCAGCTCCCCGGGTCAGCCTCTCCTCGTCTGTCTCGAGGAGCATCCCTGCTGGCAGCAGGAGCAATTCTGCTAGCCACAAAGACCACCTGGGCTTTTGTCAGGGGCTGTGGTACGAGTGCTACGGCGAGGCAGTGCATGGGAGAAGCAGCATCCCCAGAGAAAGCTCGGATGTGGCATGGCATCTCCCACCTGCTTTGAACTTCCTGGAGATGCAACCTCCGTGAGGAGATCTCTTCTGTGTCCCCCCTCCTCCTGCTCCTCTTGCTCAGAGGACCAGGGAACAGCCTGTCACATCTGAACTGCATGTGGTGGAAGCAGCACATCTGCAGCAGGTTGAGGGGTGCTCAGAGGCGGGACTTCACGGTATTAAACAAACCCTAAAAGATATCTTTGGAATTTCATGGAATCAAAGGGGGAAAAAAAAGAATTCAATCCAATGACCAGAAACCATTGTATCGAACATTTCTTTAATATGTCAGCTGGGAATACATGGGGTACTCTGCCATGCATGGATCAAACATCTAGTATAAATTTCGGAATATAAATACAGTGACGCTTGAGAGACCCCTTCCCCCTTCCCCAGCAGTGGAGAATTAGGTTATGATTTTGAGGTCATATAGCATCTTGGGTTTTATTCGTGGAGCAAGACTGCCATCTAGCGTCCATTTCTTCGGGGGGGGGGCAGTCATGTTCGGAGTGTGGTCTTCTCGCTAATCAGGCCTCGTAGCCTCTCTGCTTGATCTATCCGACCTCGAACTCCTAAATTAAATGTTCTAGGACCAGCTAAGACATATGTCTTAGAACTTCCCATTTGCTTAAACAATATTTAATTGACTTTCTTCTTAACAGAACAATCTCTTATTGAAGAACATTTCAGAGGCACGTAAGCTGATTTCTTGAAGATGGGCATACGATATACTCTCTATTCGTTTCCATGTGTTATCTACATTCTCTCTCCTAAAAATAACTGAAGTCTTAAAAGAATTAGGATATCATTTTTATCTAAGATAAAGCTTCTGATGTACTAAGTCGTTTAGAAAAGAGATCCTCTCTCATTTTAGTGCCATTGTGACAAGAGGGGGCTTCACGTAACACCTGGACCACTGAACACTGCAGATTCCCCTGGAATCAAAGGGCCATTGGGACACTCTAGGGCCTCATGGAAGAGGGAGGCAGTACAGAGAGACCTCAAATTAGAGGTTTGCGCAATCATCCACCAGAGGAAGTTCAACGAGGGGAAGTGCCAGATTCTCTCCCTGGGATGGGGCAACCTCGGTTGTACGGACAGACTGGGAATGACATGTTGCATAGCAGTGCTGGAAAATGGCCTCTGGGATCGTGGTGGATGGCCAGCTGGCCAAGAGTCAGTGGTGCCCTGGCGGGGGCTCACTGCTCGCTCACACAAGGGTTTTCAGACACACGAGTCCTTCCCTTGCACACACCCAGACAGACAGTTCATGGCAGCAGGGGCAGTATCTCCTGGGGCTCCTGCTGCCACGCCCGGAGCCTGGATACATCTCAACCCTTGTGAGGTGCCACTTGCTCTGCCACTATCTGAGAAGCCCCACGGCCTGAGGGATGGGCACAGGGAGCTCTGTCCACAGAAGCACATCCCAGAACTGCATCCAGGGGCTTTGCCAGGGTTTAGTACCGTAAATTCAAAGTGACACCAGACACTCTTTGTCCCACAGAACTTCAAGGCTCCCCCATGAGGCTGATGGCAATTGTACTTGCTCAGGGTCATCTCCCCACACCACCACCAGGTGTGTGCTCAAGACTTGTCTCTTCAAGTCTCTTCACCCGCCCTAGTCCATCCGTGTCTCTCCAGGGAAGGCTAAAGAACTTCTGTGGGCTGGATGAGAAGCCAGTGCACATGGGAATGGACCACGCCCTTCCCTGGTGGTCCTTCATGTCCTTTTCCTGAGTTGAGAGCAATGGGAAAGGGAATGAACCTTTGGACTGTGCCTCAGAGTGCCCGTCAACCTGCTGCAGATATGCTGGTTCCAGCACATCCAGTTCAGATGTGACAGGCTGTTCCCTGGTCCTCTGAGTAAGAGGAGCAGGAGGAGGGACACAGAAGAGCTCTCCTCACAGAGGCCACATCGCCAGAAAGTCCAAAGAAGGTGGGAGATGCCATGCCACGTCCGAGCTTTCTCTGGGGAAGGTGCTTCTCCCATGCAAGGCCTCTCCGCAGCACTCGTGCCACATCCCCTGACAAAAGACCAGGTGGTCTTTATCACCAGCAGAAGTGCGCCTGTTACCAGTAGGGATGATCCCCGGGACAGGCCAGGAGAGGGACCTGCACGGCAACTCCAGCCGCGGCCCCCCGGTCGCCGGGCGCCAGCCTTGCGCACCGAGCAGAACCGCGGCCAGCGCCGCCAGTCCCGCTCTCCGCTGGCGCCGAAAGCGCCCATCCGCCGCCCGGCTTCTCGCTGCCTCCGATAGCCCCGTCTCTGCTCCGGCCGGGTCGCCTCCTCCCCGCCTCCTCTCCCTCCTCTGTCTTCGTCTCCGTCCACTGTTCTCGTCTCCGTCCACGGTCCTCCTCATCCAACTAAGCCCGGGTACTGTACCGGGGCGCCGACGCCTCTCGGGCTCTCGTCGGTGCGGGCTGGATCCGGAGGGCCGGCGAGAGCGGCGGCAGCGGGGCGGCGTTCGGAGCTCTGCGCCGCGGAGGCGGCGGGGCCGGGCTAGGTGGGAGGGCTGAGGATTGGTCTCGAGGAGTTCAAGATTGACAGACCATGAGCTTTTTTCGTGGCCATCATCTCTTCCTTCTCATCTCTCTTTTGCTGGCCCGGGGGGACTCCTGAATTGTCCTCCACGGCAGGCGCTTTTGAGAATGCTCGAGGGGCACGAGACGCAGAACATCCCTCCCGGCTCAGCTCCCCGGGTCAGCCTCTCCTCGTCTGTCTCGAGGAGCATCCCTGCTGGCAGCAGGAGCAATTCTGCTAGCCACAAAGACCACCTGGGCTTTTGTCAGGGGCTGTGGTACGAGTGCTACGGCCAGGCAGTGCATGGGAGAAGCAGCATCCCCAGAGAAAGCTCGGACGTGGCACAGAATCTCCGAACTTCTTTGGACTTCCTGGCGATGCAGCCTCTGTGAGGAGAGCTCTTGTGTGTCCCTCCTGCTGCTCCTCTTGCTCAGAGGACAAGAGAAGAGCCTGTCACACCTGAACTGGATGTGGTGGAAGCAGTACATCTGCAGCAGGTTGAGGGGCAGAGTGCCGAGGCGGAACTGGTTGAGGAGGGCAGGGGAGGGAGAAGAAAGCAGAGGAGGGAGAAGAGGCGGGGAGGAGGCGGACCGGCCGGAGCAGAGAGACGGGGCTGTTGGGGGCAGCGGGAGGCCGGGCGGCGGATCGCTGGATGCGGCTCTTTGGGGAGCGGGGTTGGCGGCGCTGGCCGCGGTTCTGCTCGGTGCGCAAGGCTGGCGCCCGGGGACCGTGGTGGCCGCGAATGAGGTGGCCGTGCAGGTCCCTCGAGGCTGCCGTCCTGCCTGGCAGGTTCTTCACAGAGCTCAGTCTCCCAACTAGCCTCCCGTCCGTCCCCCCCTCTGCTCCATAAAGCATTCCCACGAAACACTCACCACTCTTATTTTTGTGAAGCCATTCTTTTCCCTTGCTTTTCTCTCTGTCCTTTAGAGAACTCCTGCGGTCCGTGCTTTGTGTAGTAGTGAAACGCCCTTTTTTCATAGGGGCGCTACATTGCTGCCCTGTAGAAAGTATTAAACGAGTTGTGCATTTCTAAGAAAAGCCCCTGAAAGCTCCAAAGGCGACCGTGTCAATGAATCCCTGTCTGCCAGGGCGAAGGAATACAGCGCCGTGTCCCCAAGAGGGGGTCCGGAGAGTTAGAGGAAGGTCCAACGTCCATCTCCCGACAACGACAGCCGCCCCGCTGGCGCACGCAGCTCTCTGCACCCTTTAGCAGCGCGCGCGAGGAGTTCCGTGCTGTGACCCGGGAGCTGCCGGTAGAAAGGGATAAAATCGCCGATCCGGAGGTTGGCGTGTGAACACTTTCTGATGATCTCACTGCCTTCCGTTGTCTCCACCAATGTGTCCTAGTAGCCCTGGGCTCTGCCTGCAGACACTGGCGGGGAGATAAAGACAAAAAGCCGTCAGAATGGCTTTTTGCACTGGAGGTTGCTTCCCAGAAGACAGGGCACAGAAAGAGTCAGGACCGTACGGAGAAGAATTTGACGAGACTGTCAAGGTGTGCAGTTGTGGAAGTGCCCATTAGAATTTGCTGGAGAGTTGAGTGCGGGAAAGAGAGGTGGATTTTTGGAGTCACTGAAGAATGGGAAGCTGCGCGACTGAGCTAAGCAAGAGAGAAAGGAAAGTAGAAAAGGGGAAGGACGGACTGCAGGAGGTCTCTGAAGGACCGAGAGTAAAGCAAGGAAACGGGAACGGCTCGACAAAGAAAAGACCGGTGAGTGTTCCGAGGGAATACTTTACGGAGAAGAGGGAGGGACGGACGGGAGGCTAGTTGGGAGACGGAGCTCTGTGAAGAACCTGCCAGGCAGGACGGCAGCCTCCCTCCCTGGAGGGACCTGCACGGCAACTCCAGCCGTGGCCCCCCGGTCGCCGGACGCCAGCCTTGCGCACCGAGCAGAACCGCGGCCAGCGCCGCCAGTCCCGCTCTCCGCTGGCGCCGAAAGCGCCCATCCGCCGCCCGGCTTCTCGCTGCCTCCGATAGCCCCGTCTCTGCTCCGGCCGGGCCGCCTCCTCCCCGCCTCCTCTCCCTCCTCTGTCTTCGTCTCCGTCCACTGTTCTCGTCTCCGTCCACGGTCCTCCTCATCCAACTAAGCCCGGGTACTGTACCGGGGCGCCGACGCCTCTGGGGTTCTCGTCGGTGCGGGCTGGATCCGGAGGGCCGGCGAGAGCGGCGGCAGCGGGGCGGCGTTCGGAGCTCTGCGCCGCGGAGGCGGCGGGGCCGGGCTAGGTGGGAGGGCTGAGGATTGGTCTCGAGGAGTTCAAGATTGACAGACCATGAGCTTTTTTCGTGGCCATCATCTCTTCCTTCTCATCTCTCTTTTGCTGGCCCGGGGGGACTCCTGAATTGTCCTCCACGGCAGGCGCTTTTGAGAATGCTCGAGGGGCACGAGACGCAGAACATCCCTCCCGGCTCAGCTCCCCGGGTCAGCCTCTCCTCGTCTGTCTCGAGGAGCATCCCTGCTGGCAGCAGGAGCAATTCTGCTAGCCACAAAGACCACCTGGGCTTTTGTCAGGGGCTGTGGTACGAGTGCTACGGCGAGGCAGTGCATGGGAGAAGCAGCATCCCCAGAGAAAGCTCGGATGTGGCATGGCATCTCCCACCTGCTTTGAACTTCCTGGAGATGCAACCTCCGTGAGGAGATCTCTTCTGTGTCCCCCCTCCTCCTGCTCCTCTTGCTCAGAGGACCAGGGAACAGCCTGTCACATCTGAACTGCATGTGGTGGAAGCAGCACATCTGCAGCAGGTTGAGGGGTGCTCAGAGGCGGGACTTCACGGTATTAAACAAACCCTAAAAGATATCTTTGGAATTTCATGGAATCAAAGGGGGAAAAAAAAGAATTCAATCCAATGACCAGAAACCATTGTATCGAACATTTCTTTAATATGTCAGCTGGGAATACATGGGGTACTCTGCCATGCATGGATCAAAACATCTAGTATAAATTTCGGAATATAAATACAGTGACGCTTGAGAGACCCCTTCCCCCTTCCCCAGCAGTGGAGAATTAGGTTATGATTTTGAGGTCATATAGCATCTTGGGTTTTATTCGTGGAGCAAGACTGCCATCTAGCGTCCATTTCTTCGGGGGGGGGCAGTCATGTTCGGAGTGTGGTCTTCTCGCTAATCAGGCCTCGTAGCCTCTCTGCTTGATCTATCCGACCTCGAACTCCTAAATTAAATGTTCTAGGACCAGCTAAGACATATGTCTTAGAACTTCCCATTTGCTTAAACAATATTTAATTGACTTTCTTCTTAACAGAACAATCTCTTATTGAAGAACATTTCAGAGGCACGTAAGCTGATTTCTTGAAGATGGGCATACGATATACTCTCTATTCGTTTCCATGTGTTATCTACATTCTCTCTCCTAAAAATAACTGAAGTCTTAAAAGAATTAGGATATCATTTTTATCTAAGATAAAGCTTCTGATGTACTAAGTCGTTTAGAAAAGAGATCCTCTCTCATTTTAGTGCCATTGTGACAAGAGGGGGCTTCACGTAACACCTGGACCACTGAACACTGCAGATTCCCCTGGAATCAAAGGGCCATTGGGACACTCTAGGGCCTCATGGAAGAGGGAGGCAGTACAGAGAGACCTCAAATTAGAGGTTTGCGCAATCATCCACCAGAGGAAGTTCAACGAGGGGAAGTGCCAGATTCTCTCCTGGGATGGGGCAACCTCGGTTGTACGGACAGACTGGGAATGACATGTTGCATAGCAGTGCTGGAAAATGGCCTCTGGGATCGTGGTGGATGGCCAGCTGGCCAAGAGTCAGTGGTGCCCTGGCGGGGGCTCACTGCTCGCTCACACAAGGGTTTTCAGACACACGAGTCCTTCCCTTGCACACACCCAGACAGACAGTTCATGGCAGCAGGGGCAGTATCTCCTGGGGCTCCTGCTGCCACGCCCGGAGCCTGGATACATCTCAACCCTTGTGAGGTGCCACTTGCTCTGCCACTATCTGAGAAGCCCCACGGCCTGAGGGATGGGCACAGGGAGCTCTGTCCACAGAAGCACATCCCAGAACTGCATCCAGGGGCTTTGCCAGGGTTTAGTACCGTAAATTCAAAGTGACACCAGACACTCTTTGTCCCACAGAACTTCAAGGCTCCCCCATGAGGCTGATGGCAATTGTACTTGCTCAGGGTCATCTCCCCACACCACCACCAGGTGTGTGCTCAAGACTTGTCTCTTCAAGTCTCTTCACCCGCCCTAGTCCATCCGTGTCTCTCCAGGGAAGGCTAAAGAACTTCTGTGGGCTGGATGAGAAGCCAGTGCACATGGGAATGGACCACGCCCTTCCCTGGTGGTCCTTCATGTCCTTTTCCTGAGTTGAGAGCAATGGGAAAGGGAATGAACCTTTGGACTGTGCCTCAGAGTGCCCGTCAACCTGCTGCAGATATGCTGGTTCCAGCACATCCAGTTCAGATGTGACAGGCTGTTCCCTGGTCCTCTGAGTAAGAGGAGCAGGAGGAGGGACACAGAAGAGCTCTCCTCACAGAGGCCACATCGCCAGAAAGTCCAAAGAAGGTGGGAGATGCCATGCCACGTCCGAGCTTTCTCTGGGGAAGGTGCTTCTCCCATGCAAGGCCTCTCCGCAGCACTCGTGCCACATCCCCTGACAAAAGACCAGGTGGTCTTTATCACCAGCAGAAGTGCGCCTGTTACCAGTAGGGATGATCCCCGGGACAGGCCAGGAGAGGGACCTGCACGGCAACTCCAGCCGCGGCCCCCCGGTCGCCGGGCGCCAGCCTTGCGCACCGAGCAGAACCGCGGCCAGCGCCGCCAGTCCCGCTCTCCGCTGGCGCCGAAAGCGCCCATCCGCCGCCCGGCTTCTCGCTGCCTCCGATAGCCCCGTCTCTGCTCCGGCCGGGCCGCCTCCTCCCCGCCTCCTCTCCCTCCTCTGTCTTCGTCTCCGTCCACTGTTCTCGTCTCCGTCCACGGTCCTCCTCATCCAACTAAGCCCGGGTACTGTACCGGGGCGCCGACGCCTCTCGGGCTCTCGTCGGTGCGGGCTGGATCCGGAGGGCCGGCGAGAGCGGCGGCAGCGGGGCGGCGTTCGGAGCTCTGCGCCGCGGAGGCGGCGGGGCCGGGCTAGGTGGGAGGGCTGAGGATTGGTCTCGAGGAGTTCAAGATTGACAGACCATGAGCTTTTTTCGTGGCCATCATCTCTTCCTTCTCATCTCTCTTTTGCTGGCCCGGGGGGACTCCTGAATTGTCCTCCACGGCAGGCGCTTTTGAGAATGCTCGAGGGGCACGAGACGCAGAACATCCCTCCCGGCTCAGCTCCCCGGGTCAGCCTCTCCTCGTCTGTCTCGAGGAGCATCCCTGCTGGCAGCAGGAGCAATTCTGCTAGCCACAAAGACCACCTGGGCTTTTGTCAGGGGCTGTGGTACGAGTGCTACGGCCAGGCAGTGCATGGGAGAAGCAGCATCCCCAGAGAAAGCTCGGACGTGGCACAGAATCTCCGAACTTCTTTGGACTTCCTGGCGATGCAGCCTCTGTGAGGAGAGCTCTTGTGTGTCCCTCCTGCTGCTCCTCTTGCTCAGAGGACAAGAGAAGAGCCTGTCACACCTGAACTGGATGTGGTGGAAGCAGTACATCTGCAGCAGGTTGAGGGGCAGAGTGCCGAGGCGGAACTGGTTGAGGAGGGCAGGGGAGGGAGAAGAAAGCAGAGGAGGGAGAGGAGGCGGGGAGGAGGCGGACCGGCCGGAGCAGAGAGACGGGGCTGTTGGGGGCAGCGGGAGGCCGGGCGGCGGATCGCTGGATGCGGCTCTTTGGGGAGCGGGGCTGGCGGCGCTGGCCGCGGTTCTGCTCGGTGCGCAAGGCTGGCGCCCGGGGACCGTGGTGGCCGCGAATGAGGTGGCCGTGCAGGTCCCTCGAGGCTGCCGTCCTGCCTGGCAGGTTCTTCACAGAGCTCAGTCTCCCAACTAGCCTCCCGTCCGTCCCCCCCTCTGCTCCATAAAGCATTCCCACGAAACACTCACCACTCTTATTTTTGTGAAGCCATTCTTTTCCCTTGCTTTTCTCTCTGTCCTTTAGAGAACTCCTGCGGTCCGTGCTTTGTGTAGTAGTGAAACGCCCTTTTTTCATAGGGGCGCTACATTGCTGCCCTGTAGAAAGTATTAAACGAGTTGTGCATTTCTAAGAAAAGCCCCTGAAAGCTCCAAAGGCGACCGTGTCAATGAATCCCTGTCTGCCAGGGCGAAGGAATACAGCGCCGTGTCCCCAAGAGGGGGTCCGGAGAGTTAGAGGAAGGTCCAACGTCCATCTCCCGACAACGACAGCCGCCCCGCTGGCGCACGCAGCTCTCTGCACCCTTTAGCAGCGCGCGCGAGGAGTTCCGTGCTGTGACCCGGGAGCTGCCGGTAGAAAGGGATAAAATCGCCGATCCGGAGGTTGGCGTGTGAACACTTTCTGATGATCTCACTGCCTTCCGTTGTCTCCACCAATGTGTCCTAGTAGCCCTGGGCTCTGCCTGCAGACACTGGCGGGGAGATAAAGACAAAAAGCCGTCAGAATGGCTTTTTGCACTGGAGGTTGCTTCCCAGAAGACAGGGCACAGAAAGAGTCAGGACCGTACGGAGAAGAATTTGACGAGACTGTCAAGGTGTGCAGTTGTGGAAGTGCCCATTAGAATTTGCTGGAGAGTTGAGTGCGGGAAAGAGAGGTGGATTTTTGGAGTCACTGAAGAATGGGAAGCTGCGCGACTGAGCTAAGCAAGAGAGAAAGGAAAGTAGAAAAGGGGAAGGACGGACTGCAGGAGGTCTCTGAAGGACCGAGAGTAAAGCAAGGAAACGGGAACGGCTCGACAAAGAAAAGACCGGTGAGTGTTCCGAGGGAATACTTTACGGAGAAGAGGGAGGGACGGACGGGAGGCTAGTTGGGAGACGGAGCTCTGTGAAGAACCTGCCAGGCAGGACGGCAGCCTCCCTCCCTGGAGGGACCTGCACGGCAACTCCAGCCGCGGCCCCCCGGTCGCCGGACGCCAGCCTTGCGCACCGAGCAGAACCGCGGCCAGCGCCGCCAGTCCCGCTCTCCGCTGGCGCCGAAAGCGCCCATCCGCCGCCCGGCTTCTCGCTGCCTCCGATAGCCCCGTCTCTGCTCCGGCCGGGCCGCCTCCTCCCCGCCTCCTCTCCCTCCTCTGTCTTCGTCTCCGTCCACTGTTCTCGTCTCCGTCCACGGTCCTCCTCATCCAACTAAGCCCGGGTACTGTACCGGGGCGCCGACGCCTCTGGGGTTCTCGTCGGTGCGGGCTGGATCCGGAGGGCCGGCGAGAGCGGCGGCAGCGGGGGCGGCGTTCGGAGCTCTGCGCCGCGGAGGCGGCGGGCCGGGCTAGGTGGGAGGGCTGAGGATTGGTCTCGAGGAGTTCAAGATTGACAGACCATGAGCTTTTTTCGTGGCCATCATCTCTTCCTTCTCATCTCTCTTTTGCTGGCCCGGGGGGACTCCTGAATTGTCCTCCACGGCAGGCGCTTTTGAGAATGCTCGAGGGGCACGAGACGCAGAACATCCCTCCCGGCTCAGCTCCCCGGGTCAGCCTCTCCTCGTCTGTCTCGAGGAGCATCCCTGCTGGCAGCAGGAGCAATTCTGCTAGCCACAAAGACCACCTGGGCTTTTGTCAGGGGCTGTGGTACGAGTGCTACGGCGAGGCAGTGCATGGGAGAAGCAGCATCCCCAGAGAAAGCTCGGATGTGGCATGGCATCTCCCACCTGCTTTGAACTTCCTGGAGATGCAACCTCCGTGAGGAGATCTCTTCTGTGTCCCCCCTCCTCCTGCTCCTCTTGCTCAGAGGACCAGGGAACAGCCTGTCACATCTGAACTGCATGTGGTGGAAGCAGCACATCTGCAGCAGGTTGAGGGGTGCTCAGAGGCGGGACTTCACGGTATTAAACAAACCCTAAAAGATATCTTTGGAATTTCATGGAATCAAAGGGGGAAAAAAAAGAATTCAATCCAATGACCAGAAACCATTGTATCGAACATTTCTTTAATATGTCAGCTGGGAATACATGGGGTACTCTGCCATGCATGGATCAAACATCTAGTATAAATTTCGGAATATAAATACAGTGACGCTTGAGAGACCCCTTCCCCCTTCCCCAGCAGTGGAGAATTAGGTTATGATTTTGAGGTCATATAGCATCTTGGGTTTTATTCGTGGAGCAAGACTGCCATCTAGCGTCCATTTCTTCGGGGGGGGCAGTCATGTTCGGAGTGTGGTCTTCTCGCTAATCAGGCCTCGTAGCCTCTCTGCTTGATCTATCCGACCTCGAACTCCTAAATTAAATGTTCTAGGACCAGCTAAGACATATGTCTTAGAACTTCCCATTTGCTTAAACAATATTTAATTGACTTTCTTCTTAACAGAACAATCTCTTATTGAAGAACATTTCAGAGGCACGTAAGCTGATTTCTTGAAGATGGGCATACGATATACTCTCTATTCGTTTCCATGTGTTATCTACATTCTCTCTCCTAAAAATAACTGAAGTCTTAAAAGAATTAGGATATCATTTTTATCTAAGATAAAGCTTCTGATGTACTAAGTCGTTTAGAAAAGAGATCCTCTCTCATTTTAGTGCCATTGTGACAAGAGGGGGCTTCACGTAACACCTGGACCACTGAACACTGCAGATTCCCCTGGAATCAAAGGGCCATTGGGACACTCTAGGGCCTCATGGAAGAGGGAGGCAGTACAGAGAGACCTCAAATTAGAGGTTTGCGCAATCATCCACCAGAGGAAGTTCAACGAGGGGAAGTGCCAGATTCTCTCCCTGGGATGGGGCAACCTCGGTTGTACGGACAGACTGGGAATGACATGTTGCATAGCAGTGCTGGAAAATGGCCTCTGGGATCGTGGTGGATGGCCAGCTGGCCAAGAGTCAGTGGTGCCCTGGCGGGGGCTCACTGCTCGCTCACACAAGGGTTTTCAGACACACGAGTCCTTCCCTTGCACACACCCAGACAGACAGTTCATGGCAGCAGGGGCAGTATCTCCTGGGGCTCCTGCTGCCACGCCCGGAGCCTGGATACATCTCAACCCTTGTGAGGTGCCACTTGCTCTGCCACTATCTGAGAAGCCCCACGGCCTGAGGGATGGGCACAGGGAGCTCTGTCCACAGAAGCACATCCCAGAACTGCATCCAGGGGCTTTGCCAGGGTTTAGTACCGTAAATTCAAAGTGACACCAGACACTCTTTGTCCCACAGAACTTCAAGGCTCCCCCATGAGGCTGATGGCAATTGTACTTGCTCAGGGTCATCTCCCCACACCACCACCAGGTGTGTGCTCAAGACTTGTCTCTTCAAGTCTCTTCACCCGCCCTAGTCCATCCGTGTCTCTCCAGGGAAGGCTAAAGAACTTCTGTGGGCTGGATGAGAAGCCAGTGCACATGGGAATGGACCACGCCCTTCCCTGGTGGTCCTTCATGTCCTTTTCCTGAGTTGAGAGCAATGGGAAAGGGAATGAACCTTTGGACTGTGCCTCAGAGTGCCCGTCAACCTGCTGCAGATATGCTGGTTCCAGCACATCCAGTTCAGATGTGACAGGCTGTTCCCTGGTCCTCTGAGTAAGAGGAGCAGGAGGAGGGACACAGAAGAGCTCTCCTCACAGAGGCCACATCGCCAGAAAGTCCAAAGAAGGTGGGAGATGCCATGCCACGTCCGAGCTTTCTCTGGGGAAGGTGCTTCTCCCATGCAAGGCCTCTCCGCAGCACTCGTGCCACATCCCCTGACAAAAGACCAGGTGGTCTTTATCACCAGCAGAAGTGCGCCTGTTACCAGTAGGGATGATCCCCGGGACAGGCCAGGAGAGGGACCTGCACGGCAACTCCAGCCGCGGCCCCCCCGGTCGCCGGGCGCCAGCCTTGCGCACCGAGCAGAACCGCGGCCAGCGCCGCCAGTCCCGCTCTCCGCTGGCGCCGAAAGCGCCCATCCGCCGCCCGGCTTCTCGCTGCCTCCGATAGCCCCGTCTCTGCTCCGGCCGGGCCGCCTCCTCCCCGCCTCCTCTCCCTCCTCTGTCTTCGTCTCCGTCCACTGTTCTCGTCTCCGTCCACGGTCCTCCTCATCCAACTAAGCCCGGGTACTGTACCGGGGCGCCGACGCCTCTCGGGCTCTCGTCGGTGCGGGCTGGATCCGGAGGGCCGGCGAGAGCGGCGGCAGCGGGGCGGCGTTCGGAGCTCTGCGCCGCGGAGGCGGCGGGGCCGGGCTAGGTGGGAGGGCTGAGGATTGGTCTCGAGGAGTTCAAGATTGACAGACCATGAGCTTTTTTCGTGGCCATCATCTCTTCCTTCTCATCTCTCTTTTGCTGGCCCGGGGGGACTCCTGAATTGTCCTCCACGGCAGGCGCTTTTGAGAATGCTCGAGGGCACGAGACGCAGAACATCCCTCCCGGCTCAGCTCCCCGGGTCAGCCTCTCCTCGTCTGTCTCGAGGAGCATCCCTGCTGGCAGCAGGAGCAATTCTGCTAGCCACAAAGACCACCTGGGCTTTTGTCAGGGGCTGTGGTACGAGTGCTACGGCCAGGCAGTGCATGGGAGAAGCAGCATCCCCAGAGAAAGCTCGGACGTGGCACAGAATCTCCGAACTTCTTTGGACTTCCTGGCGATGCAGCCTCTGTGAGGAGAGCTCTTGTGTGTCCCTCCTGCTGCTCCTCTTGCTCAGAGGACAAGAGAAGAGCCTGTCACACCTGAACTGGATGTGGTGGAAGCAGTACATCTGCAGCAGGTTGAGGGGCAGAGTGCCGAGGCGGAACTGGTTGAGGAGGGCAGGGGAGGGAGAAGAAAGCAGAGGAGGGAGAGGAGGCGGGGAGGAGGCGGACCGGCCGGAGCAGAGAGACGGGGCTGTTGGGGGCAGCGGGAGGCCGGGCGGCGGATCGCTGGATGCGGCTCTTTGGGGAGCGGGGCTGGCGGCGCTGGCCGCGGTTCTGCTCGGTGCGCAAGGCTGGCGCCCGGGGACCGTGGTGGCCGCGAATGAGGTGGCCGTGCAGGTCCCTCGAGGCTGCCGTCCTGCCTGGCAGGTTCTTCACAGAGCTCAGTCTCCCAACTAGCCTCCCGTCCGTCCCCCCCTCTGCTCCATAAAGCATTCCCACGAAACACTCACCACTCTTATTTTTGTGAAGCCATTCTTTTCCCTTGCTTTTCTCTCTGTCCTTTAGAGAACTCCTGCGGTCCGTGCTTTGTGTAGTAGTGAAACGCCCTTTTTTCATAGGGGCGCTACATTGCTGCCCTGTAGAAAGTATTAAACGAGTTGTGCATTTCTAAGAAAAGCCCTGAAAGCTCCAAAGGCGACCGTGTCAATGAATCCCTGTCTGCCAGGGCGAAGGAATACAGCGCCGTGTCCCCAAGAGGGGGTCCGGAGAGTTAGAGGAAGGTCCAACGTCCATCTCCCGACAACGACAGCCGCCCCGCTGGCGCACGCAGCTCTCTGCACCCTTTAGCAGCGCGCGCGAGGAGTTCCGTGCTGTGACCCGGGAGCTGCCGGTAGAAAGGGATAAAATCGCCGATCCGGAGGTTGGCGTGTGAACACTTTCTGATGATCTCACTGCCTTCCGTTGTCTCCACCAATGTGTCCTAGTAGCCCTGGGCTCTGCCTGCAGACACTGGCGGGGAGATAAAGACAAAAAGCCGTCAGAATGGCTTTTTGCACTGGAGGTTGCTTCCCAGAAGACAGGGCACAGAAAGAGTCAGGACCGTACGGAGAAGAATTTGACGAGACTGTCAAGGTGTGCAGTTGTGGAAGTGCCCATTAGAATTTGCTGGAGAGTTGAGTGCGGGAAAGAGAGGTGGATTTTGGAGTCACTGAAGAATGGGAAGCTGCGCGACTGAGCTAAGCAAGAGAGAAAGGAAAGTAGAAAAGGGGAAGGACGGACTGCAGGAGGTCTCTGAAGGACCGAGAGTAAAGCAAGGAAACGGGAACGGCTCGACAAAGAAAAGACCGGTGAGTGTTCCGAGGGAATACTTTACGGAGAAGAGGGAGGGACGGACGGGAGGCTAGTTGGGAGACGGAGCTCTGTGAAGAACCTGCCAGGCAGGACGGCAGCCTCCCTCCCTGGAGGGACCTGCACGGCAACTCCAGCCGTGGCCCCCCGGTCGCCGGACGCCAGCCTTGCGCACCGAGCAGAACCGCGGCCAGCGCCGCCAGTCCCGCTCTCCGCTGGCGCCGAAAGCGCCCATCCGCCGCCCGGCTTCTCGCTGCCTCCGATAGCCCCGTCCTCTGCTCCGGCCGGGCCGCCTCCTCCCCGCCTCCTCTCCCTCCTCTGTCTTCGTCTCCGTCCACTGTTCTCGTCTCCGTCCACGGTCCTCCTCATCCAACTAAGCCCGGGTACTGTACCGGGGCGCCGACGCCTCTGGGGTTCTCGTCGGTGCGGGCTGGATCCGGAGGGCCGGCGAGAGCGGCGGCAGCGGGGCGGCGTTCGGAGCTCTGCGCCGCGGAGGCGGCGGGGCCGGGCTAGGTGGGAGGGCTGAGGATTGGTCTCGAGGAGTTCAAGATTGACAGACCATGAGCTTTTTTCGTGGCCATCATCTCTTCCTTCTCATCTCTCTTTTGCTGGCCCGGGGGGACTCCTGAATTGTCCTCCACGGCAGGCGCTTTTGAGAATGCTCGAGGGGCACGAGACGCAGAACATCCCTCCCGGCTCAGCTCCCCGGGTCAGCCTCTCCTCGTCTGTCTCGAGGAGCATCCCTGCTGGCAGCAGGAGCAATTCTGCTAGCCACAAAGACCACCTGGGCTTTTGTCAGGGGCTGTGGTACGAGTGCTACGGCCAGGCAGTGCATGGGAGAAGCAGCATCCCCAGAGAAAGCTCGGATGTGGCATGGCATCTCCCACCTGCTTTGAACTTCCTGGAGATGCAACCTCCGTGAGGAGATCTCTTCTGTGTCCCCCCTCCTCCTGCTCCTCTTGCTCAGAGGACCAGGGAACAGCCTGTCACATCTGAACTGCATGTGGTGGAAGCAGCACATCTGCAGCAGGTTGAGGGGTGCTCAGAGGCGGGACTTCACGGTATTAAACAAACCCTAAAAGATATCTTTGGAATTTCATGGAATCAAAGGGGGAAAAAAAAGAATTCAATCCAATGACCAGAAACCATTGTATCGAACATTTCTTTAATATGTCAGCTGGGAATACATGGGGTACTCTGCCATGCATGGATCAAACATCTAGTATAAATTTCGGAATATAAATACAGTGACGCTTGAGAGACCCCTTCCCCCTTCCCCAGCAGTGGAGAATTAGGTTATGATTTTGAGGTCATATAGCATCTTGGGTTTTATTCGTGGAGCAAGACTGCCATCTAGCGTCCATTTCTTCGGGGGGGGGCAGTCATGTTCGGAGTGTGGTCTTCTCGCTAATCAGGCCTCGTAGCCTCTCTGCTTGATCTATCCGACCTCGAACTCCTAAATTAAATGTTCTAGGACCAGCTAAGACATATGTCTTAGAACTTCCCATTTGCTTAAACAATATTTAATTGACTTTCTTCTTAACAGAACAATCTCTTATTGAAGAACATTTCAGAGGCACGTAAGCTGATTTCTTGAAGATGGGCATACGATATACTCTCTATTCGTTTCCATGTGTTATCTACATTCTCTCTCCTAAAAATAACTGAAGTCTTAAAAGAATTAGGATATCATTTTTATCTAAGATAAAGCTTCTGATGTACTAAGTCGTTTAGAAAAGAGATCCTCTCTCATTTTAGTGCCATTGTGACAAGAGGGGGCTTCACGTAACACCTGGACCACTGAACACTGCAGATTCCCCTGGAATCAAAGGGCCATTGGGACACTCTAGGGCCTCATGGAAGAGGGAGGCAGTACAGAGAGACCTCAAATTAGAGGTTTGCGCAATCATCCACCAGAGGAAGTTCAACGAGGGGAAGTGCCAGATTCTCTCCCTGGGATGGGGCAACCTCGGTTGTACGGACAGACTGGGAATGACATGTTGCATAGCAGTGCTGGAAAATGGCCTCTGGGATCGTGGTGGATGGCCAGCTGGCCAAGAGTCAGTGGTGCCCTGGCGGGGGCTCACTGCTCGCTCACACAAGGGTTTTCAGACACACGAGTCCTTCCCTTGCACACACCCAGACAGACAGTTCATGGCAGCAGGGGCAGTATCTCCTGGGGCTCCTGCTGCCACGCCCGGAGCCTGGATACATCTCAACCCTTGTGAGGTGCCACTTGCTCTGCCACTATCTGAGAAGCCCCACGGCCTGAGGGATGGGCACAGGGAGCTCTGTCCACAGAAGCACATCCCAGAACTGCATCCAGGGGCTTTGCCAGGGTTTAGTACCGTAAATTCAAAGTGACACCAGACACTCTTTGTCCCACAGAACTTCAAGGCTCCCCCATGAGGCTGATGGCAATTGTACTTGCTCAGGGTCATCTCCCCACACCACCACCAGGTGTGTGCTCAAGACTTGTCTCTTCAAGTCTCTTCACCCGCCCTAGTCCATCCGTGTCTCTCCAGGGAAGGCTAAAGAACTTCTGTGGGCTGGATGAGAAGCCAGTGCACATGGGAATGGACCACGCCCTTCCCTGGTGGTCCTTCATGTCCTTTTCCTGAGTTGAGAGCAATGGGAAAGGGAATGAACCTTTGGACTGTGCCTCAGAGTGCCCGTCAACCTGCTGCAGATATGCTGGTTCCAGCACATCCAGTTCAGATGTGACAGGCTGTTCCCTGTCCTCTGAGTAAGAGGAGCAGGAGGAGGGACACAGAAGAGCTCTCCTCACAGAGGCCACATCGCCAGAAAGTCCAAAGAAGGTGGGAGATGCCATGCCACGTCCGAGCTTTCTCTGGGGAAGGTGCTTCTCCCATGCAAGGCCTCTCCGCAGCACTCGTGCCACATCCCCTGACAAAAGACCAGGTGGTCTTTATCACCAGCAGAAGTGCGCCTGTTACCAGTAGGGATGATCCCCGGGACAGGCCAGGAGAGGGACCTGCACGGCAACTCCAGCCGCGGCCCCCCGGTCGCCGGGCGCCAGCCTTGCGCACCGAGCAGAACCGCGGCCAGCGCCGCCAGTCCCGCTCTCCGCTGGCGCCGAAAGCGCCCATCCGCCGCCCGGCTTCTCGCTGCCTCCGATAGCCCCGTCTCTGCTCCGGCCGGGCCGCCTCCTCCCCGCCTCCTCTCCCTCCTCTGTCTTCGTCTCCGTCCACTGTTCTCGTCTCCGTCCACGGTCCTCCTCATCCAACTAAGCCCGGGTACTGTACCGGGGCGCCGACGCCTCTCGGGCTCTCGTCGGTGCGGGCTGGATCCGGAGGGCCGGCGAGAGCGGCGGCAGCGGGGCGGCGTTCGGAGCTCTGCGCCGCGGAGGCGGCGGGGCCGGGCTAGGTGGGAGGGCTGAGGATTGGTCTCGAGGAGTTCAAGATTGACAGATCATGAGCTTTTTTCGTGGCCATCATCTCTTCCTTCTCATCTCTCTTTTGCTGGCCCGGGGGGACTCCTGAATTGTCCTCCACGGCAGGCGCTTTTGAGAATGCTCGAGGGGCACGAGACGCAGAACATCCCTCCCGGCTCAGCTCCCCGGGTCAGCCTCTCCTCGTCTGTCTCGAGGAGCATCCCTGCTGGCAGCAGGAGCAATTCTGCTAGCCACAAAGACCACCTGGGCTTTTGTCAGGGGCTGTGGTACGAGTGCTACGGCCAGGCAGTGCATGGGAGAAGCAGCATCCCCAGAGAAAGCTCGGACGTGGCACAGAATCTCCGAACTTCTTTGGACTTCCTGGCGATGCAGCCTCTGTGAGGAGAGCTCTTGTGTGTCCCTCCTGCTGCTCCTCTTGCTCAGAGGACAAGAGAAGAGCCTGTCACACCTGAACTGGATGTGGTGGAAGCAGTACATCTGCAGCAGGTTGAGGGGCAGAGTGCCGAGGCGGAACTGGTTGAGGAGGGCAGGGGAGGGAGAAGAAAGCAGAGGAGGGAGAAGAGGCGGGGAGGAGGCGGACCGGCCGGAGCAGAGAGACGGGGCTGTTGGGGGCAGCGGGAGGCCGGGCGGCGGATCGCTGGATGCGGCTCTTTGGGGAGCGGGGCTGGCGGCGCTGGCCGCGGTTCTGCTCGGTGCGCAAGGCTGGCGCCCGGGGACCGTGGTGGCCGCGAATGAGGTGGCCGTGCAGGTCCCTCGAGGCTGCCGTCCTGCCTGGCAGGTTCTTCACAGAGCTCAGTCTCCCAACTAGCCTCCCGTCCGTCCCCCCCTCTGCTCCATAAAGCATTCCCACGAAACACTCACCACTCTTATTTTTGTGAAGCCATTCTTTTCCCTTGCTTTTCTCTCTGTCCTTTAGAGAACTCCTGCGGTCCGTGCTTTGTGTAGTAGTGAAACGCCCTTTTTTCATAGGGGCGCTACATTGCTGCCCTGTAGAAAGTATTAAACGAGTTGTGCATTTCTAAGAAAAGCCCCTGAAAGCTCCAAAGGCGACCGTGTCAATGAATCCCTGTCTGCCAGGGCGAAGGAATACAGCGCCGTGTCCCCAAGAGGGGGTCCGGAGAGTTAGAGGAAGGTCCAACGTCCATCTCCCGACAACGACAGCCGCCCCGCTGGCGCACGCAGCTCTCTGCACCCTTTAGCAGCGCGCGCGAGGAGTTCCGTGCTGTGACCCGGGAGCTGCCGGTAGAAAGGGATAAAATCGCCGATCCGGAGGTTGGCGTGTGAACACTTTCTGATGATCTCACTGCCTTCCGTTGTCTCCACCAATGTGTCCTAGTAGCCCTGGGCTCTGCCTGCAGACACTGGCGGGGAGATAAAGACAAAAAGCCGTCAGAATGGCTTTTTGCACTGGAGGTTGCTTCCCAGAAGACAGGGCACAGAAAGAGTCAGGACCGTACGGAGAAGAATTTGACGAGACTGTCAAGGTGTGCAGTTGTGGAAGTGCCCATTAGAATTTGTTGGAGAGTTGAGTGCGGGAAAGAGAGGTGGATTTTTGGAGTCACTGAAGAATGGGAAGCTGCGCGACTGAGCTAAGCAAGAGAGAAAGGAAAGTAGAAAAGGGGAAGGACGGACTGCAGGAGGTCTCTGAAGGACCGAGAGTAAAGCAAGGAAACGGGAACGGCTCGACAAAGAAAAGACCGGTGAGTGTTCCGAGGGAATACTTTACGGAGAAGAGGGAGGGACGGACGGGAGGCTAGTTGGGAGACGGAGCTCTGTGAAGAACCTGCCAGGCAGGACGGCAGCCTCCCTCCCTGGAGGGACCTGCACGGCAACTCCAGCCGTGGCCCCCCGGTCGCCGGACGCCAGCCTTGCGCACCGAGCAGAACCGCGGCCAGCGCCGCCAGTCCCGCTCTCCGCTGGCGCCGAAAGCGCCCATCCGCCGCCCGGCTTCTCGCTGCCTCCGATAGCCCCGTCTCTGCTCCGGCCGGGCCGCCTCCTCCCGCCTCCTCTCCCTCCTCTGTCTTCGTCTCCGTCCACTGTTCTCGTCTCCGTCCACGGTCCTCCTCATCCAACTAAGCCCGGGTACTGTACCGGGGCGCCGACGCCTCTCGGGCTCTCGTCGGGTGCGGGCTGGATCCGGAGGGCCGGCGAGAGCGGCGGCAGCGGGGCGGCGTTCGGAGCTCTGCGCCGCGGAGGCGGCGGGGCCGGGCTAGGTAGGAGGGCTGAGGATTGGTCTCGAGGAGTTCAAGATTGACAGACCATGAGCTTTTTTCGTGGCCATCATCTCTTCCTTCTCATCTCTCTTTTGCTGGCCCGGGGGGACTCCTGAATTGTCCTCCACGGCAGGCGCTTTTGAGAATGCTCGAGGGGCACGAGACGCAGAACATCCCTCCCGGCTCAGCTCCCCGGGTCAGCCTCTCCTCGTCTGTCTCGAGGAGCATCCCTGCTGGCAGCAGGAGCAATTCTGCTAGCCACAAAGACCACCTGGGCTTTTGTCAGGGGCTGTGGTACGAGTGCTACGGCCAGGCAGTGCATGGGAGAAGCAGCATCCCA
>NW_026990956.1:0-31765 GCF_036250125.1 Pseudopipra pipra
TCTTTTGAACCTTCCCTAATTTGGGTAGCTTCCTTATGAATTTGGCAGAGAGTTTCGGTATTTGGCACCAATACCTAATTTCTTGGCATGTCCCTCTCTTTATCTCTTTGGTTTCCTCTCCATATGTCTCTTTTTGTGTGTACTAGCATTTTCTGTTCATGTTTATGTTCTCCTGTGTCAGAGTGACCTGTACCTCAGTGAATTTATTGTCTCCGCTTTCCTAATGCTGAATTCTATGTGCCTTGCTAAAGCTTGCTTCTACATTTCGTGCTTAACTCTTTATATTGCTTAAATTCGCTTTTCAGGTGTTGCCTGGCTTCAGGAGTAAACCTGGAGTAAGGGGGGAGTAAACCTGGAGTAAACCTGGAGTAAACCTGGAGTAAACCTGGAGTAAACCTGGAGTAAGGGGGGAGTAAACCTGGAGTAAACCTGGAGTAAGGGGGGAGTAAACCTGGAGTAAACCTGGAGTAAACCTGGAGTAAACCTGGAGTAAACCTGGAGTAAGGAGGGAGTAAACCTGGAGTAAGGGGGGAGTAAACCTGGAGTAAACCTGGAGTAAACCTGGAGTAAGGAGGGAGTAAACCTGGAGTAAGGGGGGAGTAAACCTGGAGTAAACCTGGAGTAAACCTGGAGTAAGGGGGGGGTAAACCTGGAGTAAACCTGGAGTAAACCTGGAGTAAGGGGGGAGTAAACCTGGAGTAAGGGGGGAGTAAACCTGGAGTAAACCTGGAGTAAACCTGGAGTAAACCTGGAGTAAACGGGGAGTAAACCTGGAGTAACCCTGGAGTAACCCTGGAGTAACCTGGAGTAAGGGGGGAGTAAACCTGGAGTAAACCTGGAGTAAACCTGGAGTAAGGGGGGAGTAAACCTGGAGTAAGGGGGGGTAAACCTGGAGTAAGGGGGGGGTAAACCTGAGTAAGGGGGGAGTAAACCTGGAGTAAGGGGGGAGTAAACCTGGAGTAAACCTGGAGTGTCCCCCCTGTCCCCTCCCCCCAGGGTGAGTCGAGGTGACCCCCCTGACCTCGGGGTGACCCCCCTGACCTCGGGTGACCCCTCTGTCCCCCCCCCCTCTTTTAGGGTGACTCGGGGTTACCCCCCTGACCTCGGGGTGACCCCCCTGACCTCGGGTGACCCCCCTGACCTCGGGTGACCCCTCTGTCCCCCCCCCTCTTTTAGGGTGACTCGGGGTTACCCCCTGACCTCGGGGGTGACCCCTCTGACCTCGGGGTGACCCCCCCTGACCTCGGGTGACCCCTCTGTCCCCCTCCCCTTTTTTTGGGGTGACTCGGGGGGTCCCCTCTCGTGCAACGGGACCCTCCAGGGCCTCGTGTCCTGGGGGGCTGCACCCGGGGGGCTCCACCAGGGTCTGGGGTCACCCTGGGGACACCCTGGGGACACCCTGGGGTCATGGGGACACCCTGGGGACGGGGGGACATCGGGGGGACACGGGGGGGACACGGGGAGGGGGGACATGGGGGGTCGGCACCAGGGTCTGCAGGGACCTCACCTGGATCCAGGAGACCATGGACAGGGACTGGGGGACACTGGGGACACCCTGGGGACACCCTGGGGACACTGGGGACACCCTGGGGACACCCTGGGGACACCCAGGGGATGTGGGGACACCCTGGGGACACCTCAGGGGTCATGGGGACATCCTGGGGATGTGGGGACACCCTGGGGATGGGGGGGACACCCTGGGGACACTCTGGGGACACCCTGGGGATGTGGGGACACCCTGGGGACACCCTGGGGTCATGGGGACATCATGGGGACGGGGGGACATCGGGGGGACATCGTGGGGATGTGGGGACACCGAGGGGACACGGGGGGGACACGGGGAGGGGGGACATGGGGGTCAGCACTGGGGCCTGAGGTGACACCAGGACACCAAGGACAGGGACTGGGGGACACCCTGGGGACACCCTGGGGATGTGGGGACACCCTGGGGACACCCTGGGGACACCCTGGGGATGGGGGGGACACCCTGGGGACACCCTGGGGATGTGGGGACACCCTGGGGACACCCTGGGGACACCCTGGGGATGGGGGGGACACCCTGGGGACACCCTGGGGACACCCTGGGGACACCCTGGGGACACCCTGGGGTCATGGGGACACCCTGGGGTCATGGGGACATCGGGGGGACATGGGGGGGACACGGGGAGGGGGGACATGGGGGTCGGCACCAGGGGGAAAATGAGGGAAATTTGGGGAAGAAATGGGGAAAATGGCGAAAAAAGGGGGGGAAAATGGGGGGAAAATAGGTGAAAAATGAGGAAAAAGACGGAAAAAGAGGGAAAATGGGGGGAAATGTGGGAAAATGGGGAAGAAACGGGGGAAAATGAGGAAAAATGGGGGGAAAAGGGGAAAAAATGGGGATTTTAGGGGGAAAGTCCAGAATTTGGGGGGTCAGGGAGGGGTGGGGCCTCCAAAAAAGGGGTGGGGCCTCCAAAAAGGGGGTGGGGTCACAAAAAAGGGGTGGAGCCTGTAAGAAAAGGGGTGGAGCCTGTAAGAAAAGGGGGTGGAGCCTCCAAAAAAGGGGCGGGGACTCACCCGGGGTCCTTCTGAGGCGGCAGCGGGAGAGAAGGGGCAGAGGGGGTTAAAGGACCCCCCAAAAACCCACCTGGGACCCCCAAAACCCATCTGGGACCCCCAAAAACCCACCTGGGACCCCCCAAAATGCACCTGGGACCCCAAAAACACACCTGGGACCCCCAAAACCCCCCCTGGGACCCCAAAAACACACCTGGGACCCCCCAAAACCCACCTGGGACCCCCAAAATACACCTGGGACCCCCCAAACCTCACCTGGGACCCCAAAAACACACCTGGGACCCCCAAATCCCACCTGGGACCCCCCAAAATGCACCTGGGATCCCCCAAACCCCACCTGGGACCCCCCAAACCTCACCTGGGACCCCCCAAAATACACCTGAGACCCCCCCAAACCCCACCTGGGACCCCTCAAATCCCACCTGGGACCCCCCAAACCTCACCTGGGACCCCCCAAACTCCACCTGGGACCCCCCCAAACTCCACCTGGGACCCCCCCAAACCCACCTGAGACCCCTCAAAACCCATCTGGGACCCCTCAAATCTCACTTGAGACCCCCCAAAACCCACCTGGGAACCCCCAAAACACACCTGGGACCCCCCAAAATGCACCTGGGACCCCCAAAATGCACCTGGGACCCCCAAATCTACCTGGGAACCCAAAAAAACACCCTGGGACCCCCCAAAATGCACCTGGGACCGCCCAAAAATGCACCTGGGACCCCCAAAACACACCTGGGACCCCCCAAAATACACCTGGGACCACCCAAAACACACCTGGGACCCCCAAACCCCACCTGGGAACCCCAAAAACACACCTGGGACCCCCAAAATGCACCTGGGACCCCCAAAAACCCACCTGGGACCCCAAAAACACACCTGGGACCCCCAAAATGCACCTGGGAACCCCCAAAATGCACCTGGGACCCCCAAAATGCACCTGGGACCCCCCAAAACACACCTGGGACCCCCCAAATCTACCTGGGACCCCCAAAACACACCTGGGACCCCAAAAACACACCTGAGACCCCCCAAATCCCACCTGGGACCCCCCAAAATACACCTGGGACTCCCCAAACCTCACCTGAGACACCCCAGCTTGGGGTCACCTGCACATTTGCTGATGAAATGCCTGGTTCTGCAGCAGCTGCAGATGCTCAAGGGGCAGCAGGAACAAGTCAGGGGCCGCGGGGGCCTGGGGGGATTTGGGGTGCGGGAGGGTCCTGGGGGAGCTGGGGAGGGGCTTTGGGGATTGGGGGTACAAACCAGGACAGACCAGGACAGACCAGTACCTCCTCACTGCTCCCCAGATCTCTCCTGGAGCTGGGCCACATTGTTGTGGGACACCTGAGCCCCCCCCAGTGCCCTCCCAGTACAGCCCAGTGCCCCCAGTACAGCCACTGTGCTCCTGCTGCCGGGTGATCCCTTTTTGAGGGGGTTGGAAGGGATTTGAAGGGGGGCTGGGGGAGATTTGAAGGGATCCGGGGGGATGGTTGGATGGGGATTTGGGGGGTTTTGGGGTGCTTTGATTGCATTTGGGGGAGCTAAAATGGGTTTTGGGGGCATTGGGGCATCAAAGGGATCTGTGGGGGGAGAGGATTAAAGGGAAAATGGAGGTTAGGGGACATTTGGGGGGGCTTAATGGGGCCTGTGGGGGAGAGGAGGGGCTGCACCACAACCAGGTGATCCCTGATGTCCCAAAGACCCTCTTGGTGTCCCCAGTTCCCCCCCTGACACCCCCAATTCCACTGTCCCCAAACCCCATTCCTGATGTCCCCAACGCTCCATCTCATCCCCCTGGACCCTCTGACACCAAACTCATCCCCCCTCCCCACCATGCTCACAGAAAGGCCAAGGGCATCTGGGGACACACTGGGGACAGCTGGGGGGCTTTGGGGGGCACTGGGGGATTACTGGGGGATACTGGGACACACTGGGGGAACCAGGGGGCACTGGGAGGGACTGGGGTGTTACTGAGGGACACTGGGAGGGCACTGGGAGGGACTGGAGGTGAACTGGGGCACACTGGGGGGCACTGGCAGAGAACTGGGGAGTTACTGGGAGATTACCAGGACACACGGGGGGACACTGGGAGGTTACTGGGCCATACTGGGGGTTACTGGGTGCTCACTGCAGGATCACTGGGCCATACTGGGGGGCACCAATGTGCCAATTGCCACTCTGATAGATGGCCAAGGACAATATCACACCAGGGCTTCCTGGTTCCCTTCCATCAGCTGATCAGTGACTGGAGAGCAAAGGATTGCTCAGGAAGGCTCACTTGCCCTTTAGCAGTCCCATCTGGCCAGTGCAAAAGTGTAATGGGGAGTGGAAGCCTCCCTTGGGCTTTGAAAAGCATCTTCGGGGGGCACAGCCCCCTTGAAAGGACTGAACTGTGGAATGGGACTCATGAGAGCAGAGTGGGAAAGAGAAATGGCCTGCAGAGGAACAGGGAGGGCCAGGGCAGAGAATCTTCCACCCAGGCTCTGCTCTGGGGCTGGAGACTGGACCCATTTGTGGCCCGCAGTGCTGGGAAATGGGGTGGGCTGGATCTGGGAACTGCCACACCCCAGCAATCCCTCAAGCCTCCCCCTTGTCTCCAGGTGCCCAACATTGCCCAGTGCTCCCCAGTGCCTCCAGTGCCTGGAGATCCCAGTCATGGGGCTGTTCCCACTGCCCATGTCCCCCACTGTTCTCCCACCCAAGGAGTGGGATTTTCCCAAATCATGTTCAGTGGCAGCCCCTTCCTTCCCCACGGGGCTGGAGTGGAACAGGGACAACTGTGGACAGACATGCTGGTCTGGGGCCTGGCTCAGCTCTGGGGTGTCCCAGAGGGAAAGCTGTGGGAAGGGATGGGCAGGAGCACATGGGTGGATCAGGCTTTGGGGGCCGTTGGAGGATGGATTGTGTTGTGTGGGATTGTCCCCACAGGGTATGCAGCTGCTTTCAGCTCCCTGCCCACCCCCTTGGCACCCCCAGGGGCCTGGGCCCTTCCAGGGGCAGCTGCCCCGTGCAGGAAGCTGGAGGGATGCCGGGGAAGGTGGCTGGATGGGTGCCGCAGGCGGGATGGACTCTGTGCCAGGGCTGGGCTTGTGGCCAGGGCTGGGGGCTGTGCCCAGCCGGGCTTTGCCCCGGGGGCTCTCGGAGAGGGGGCAGGGAGGAGTCCCGGCAGGGATAAATGTGCTCCTGCCCTTGTGCAGCCTCAGCCAGCGCTGCCCAGGCCCAGAGGAAGATGAAGGTCGCTGTGCTCAGCGTGGCCCTGCTCTTCACCATCCTGCTGAGCCCCCCGGCAGATGCCAAGGTGAGGCCCCCATGCCACGGCCATGGGCTCAGGGGTGGGGATGCTCCTGTCTGCAGGAGAGCAGCTCTGCTGCAGGATGGAATCGGGGCTGTGATCCCAAAACTCCTTGCCTTGGCCTCTCCCTCTCCCAGTCCAGGGGATCCTCTGCTCTCCCTGACCTCCAGTGCTGGGCACTGCAGCTTCTCCCTCCCACTCTTCCCCCTCTTCACTCCACTTCCACTGCAAATCTCCCTCTGCCCAGAGCCCCAGATGCTCAGGGAACCTGACCAGGGAGGTCCCTCACAAGGGAGGGCCACTATCAATTGCTGGGAGGGCCCCCACCTCTTTCTTTTTATGGTGCTCCCAAATCCCACCCTCTTGGGCCTCCCGTCCCATCCTTTTTGGTCCCCTCAGGCATCTCCTCCCCAGGATCTGCTCTGTGTCCTACCCAGGGTCCCCAAACATCCTCCCACTGATCACTCCCAAACTTTTTCTTTCCATCTTTCCCCTCAGACCTTTGCCTTTCACCCAGGCCACTGCCCTGGTACCTCCCAAGACCATTCCTTGCCTCCCTCTCCACTCCCAACCATCTCCCAGTGCCCTCGTTTTTGTCCTCCTCCATCCTCCTCCTCCTGTCCCCACCAAGCCTCTCCCTTGCAGTCCCCACATCCCTACAATTGAATTCCTTTCCCCTCCCCTGCATCCCACACAGGGCCCCTTCAACACCCCAATCTCAGTCCCGTGGGCTCCCCAGTTCCCCTCAGTTCAGCATCTTGGGTCCCCCCCAACCTCCCCCCACCCTCCCTGCAGGCCCTGAATTCCCCTGGCTCTCCTTGTCTCCATCCCCACCCTGGGCCCTGCAGGCACAGGGCTTGCAGGTGAAACTGGGGGCAGTGGGAGCAGGGGGAGCAGAAGGGATTTTCCCCCTCAGACGGGGGCAGCCCTGGGCTGGGGGGGCTGGGGACACCCGTGTGCCTCCCCCAGCCCCACAGGGGCCAATCCTGAGCAACCCTTTGCTCTCCTTGCCCAGGCACTCTTGGCAGGAACCCAAAATGATCTGCAGGAGGTGAGTGGGCCGGGGGGACTGGAGGGCATCCAGTCTGGGAACTGGGGGACACTTTGGTCCCCCCATCCCTCGCTGGCACCGGGGACATCCCAGTGACCAGCCAGGGCTCCTGGTCTCTCTCCAGATTGATTTAGTGGACGTTGGGATCCTGGAGACGGCTCAGGTGGGTACCAGGAGATCTGCCTCAGTCAGGTCTTTCCCTCACATGGCCATGACACTCCCGGCCATCCCAGTCTGACCCAGCACACTCCAGTGCACTCTACTGCCTCCCCAGAGAACACCCTGCCCCCCAGAATTTTCCCAGAAACCCACTTCTCAATAGCCCCTGTTGCATTCCAATCCTTGACACCACAGGACCCCCCCAGATGCCCCAGGATCATCCCCTTCCCGAGCTGTGCCTCTTTGCCAGGACCCCCCAGTGCTCATGGGCAGGACCACACAAGCTCCTGGACCCTGTTTCTGCCCAGAGGCACCTTCCCCAAGGACCCCATTGCTTGCCCCTGGCTCCCAGTACATCCCAGTTCAGCCCAGTGTGTCTCTGAGCCTGTCTTTCTCCCCAGCCCCCTGTGCTTGAGGAGGAGGTGAATCTTCTTCGTAAGAAACTCTCGGGTGCACTCAGGGTTCGCTGAGGTGAGCAGTGCCTGCAGGGAGAGGGGGCAGGACAAGGCCCCTCTCGTGTTGCAGTGGCCTTTGGGGGGACGATTTGGGCTCTGTCTTTCAGGACTGGTGGTGACACCCGTGCCCTGTCCCCCTCCAGCGGAATGAGGAGATGATCATCCCTGGAAGAACCCCCTGATTTCCCTCAGAGCCCAGGGCCATTTCCCCTGAATGATCAATAAATCCCTTCAGCAAAGCTACTCTGCTTGATCTTGTGTGTGTGTTCCCATCTCCATGTGTGTGTTCCCATCTCCACCTGTGTGTTCCCATCTCCATGTGCAGGTTCCCATCTCCATGGGTGTGTCCCCATGTCCATGTCCCCTCCTTCTCCAGCCCCAGCACACCCAGTGCCTCTCTGGCCGCACCCCCACCATGAGCAGAGAGGCTCAGGGGGCTCCTGGGGGTCTCTGCACACGAGATCCCCTTCACCCCCTCCATGTGCATCCTGAGCAGTGCAGGTTGGGGCATCATGGAATGTCCCTGCTGGGGGCTGGGACAGGCAGGGGGGACACGGGGCAGCCCCTGGAGCACCTGGACCTCCCTGTGCTCTGGGAGGGATGGAAAGGGGATCAAAGGGGCCAGCGGGTGTCAAATGCCCCCAGATCTCAAGGGCCAGGCTCGGGCTGAAGGGATGGAGAGCAGCCCTGCATCCAAGGCCATGGGGACAGTGGGGGATGAAAAGCAGGATGGGAGCCAGCAGTGGGAGCTCACAGCCCACAACCCCCCGTGTCCTGGGCTCATCCCACAGCGTGGGCAGCAGGGGAGGGGGGTTCTGCCCCTCTGCTCCGCTCAGCTGAGACCCCCCTGCAGTGCTGCCTCCAGCTCTGGGCTCCTCTGGCTGTCTGCAACGCACCCGCCCGCAATGGCAATGGCTTGGGGGGATTGTCCTGCCAGCCCTGGCATCTCCTGCAGCTCCATGGGCTCCTCAGCACAGCAAAGACACGCACCTCTTGGGGCACTTCCAGAGGAGGCCACCAAGGGGATCCCAGGGCTGCAGCACCTCTCACATGGAGACAGGCTGAGAGAGTGGGGGCTCTTCAGCCTGCAGAAGAAAAGGCTGTGGGGAGACCTCCTTGGGGCCTTCCAGGACTTCAAGGCAGCTTCTAGAAACATGTGGGCAAAGGGTTCAGTAGGGCCTGTCACAATAGGACAGGGGCTGAGGGGCTTAAACTACAAAAAGATTAGGTCAGACTAGAGATAAAGAAGAAATATTTTAGAGTGAGAATGCTGAAACATAGGAACACATTTGCAGGGAGGTGGTGGATGCCCCATCCCTGCAAACATTCAAGGCCAGGTTGGATGGGGCTCTGAGCAAGGTGATCTAGGAAAGATGTCTCTGCTCCCCCCTCCAGGAGAGACCCTGCCCTGTGCTGTTGGCTACCAGAGTGATGGGCAGCTCTCAAAGGATGCAAGTGCCCAGAGAGCAGAGGGAACACACAGGACCTCTGTTAGCAGGGACATCTTCAGGTGAGATGGGAATAGTCTGGATCCACACGCTCAGGCTCCACTGTTTTGCCTCTCTGTGGTTGCACACAACGTTTGGAAGAGACTGATAACCACGAGGTGCCCCAGTGTCACAGGGTCCCCTTGGTGACAGGAGGTCATGAAGTGTCCCACGGACTTGTGGGTGTGGAGTTATTTGAGGTGTTCTCTGACCCAATCTTCCTTGAACAAGGGAAGGTCTTCCTTCCCTGAGGGCTGGTCTTGTCAGGGCAAAGGTGTTCAGTAACTCTGCCTTCTCTGCATCCTTGCCATGAGCAGAGCAGCTCAGGGGGCTCCTGGGGGTCTCTGCACACCAGATCCCCCTCACACTCTTAAGGGAACTTCCCAGGCTCACCATTCCCAAGACTCCCTGGCAGTCACTCTCCCACCAGCCCAGACTGGCACTGCTGACCCTCAGGCCCCTTCCCAGCAGCAGCAGCTCCAGTGACCCAATGGATCCCCTGTGACTCCCCACACCCCCCACTCTCACAGTCAGACCAGGTTTCCTCACTGCTTCCACCCCAGCTTTCCCATGGAAGAGTCTCTGATGTCTTAAAAACAGGAAAACAATTTATTTCTTGTGAAGAAACACAAAAACAGGCTGAGCTGGTGCCTCGAGGAAGGACCCCCAACAAAAAACTCCTTGGGGTTTTATCTCCTCACAGTCCAAGCACACAAAACGCTCTTCCTGCTGAGTCCTGGGCTCCTGCCCTGTCTCCAAGTGTCCTCTCCCTTGGCTGCTCCAGGGTCAGCAGCTCACGGCCTTTTGTCTGAGGCCCCTCACCCAGAGCTCATCCCACAGCTCCAACTGCAGCTGCTCCCTGAGCCACCTGCACCCACGGGATTCCTCAGCCCTGGGCACCACGAGGCCCCCACAGTGTCCCAGGATCCCTTTGGTTCCATGAGCCCCCACAGTGTCCCAGGGTCCCTTTGGTTCCCTGAGCCCCCACAGTGTCCCAGGGTCCCTTTGGTTCCATGAGCCCCCACAGTGTCACAGGGTCCTTTGGTTCCATGAGCCCCCACAGTGTCACAGGGTCCCTTTGGTTCCATCAGGTTCTGGCACCAAAAACTGGGAAACAAACTCTCCAACCAGTTTTTTGGGTTAGAAAGCCCACATGACTTCATTCAGTGTGCTGGGTGCATGAAGGTAGCTCCATAAAGCATGCACAGCCACCAGCCTCACAGACCACTTTAGAGTCATGAAATTAATAGCCATGACATTCCTATTACATATTCATTACATTTCCCGAATACATGGGTATGTACTAATTACCTTCATGGACTTACTTGGATATGGCTCTGGAGCTTCCAAGGAATCTTTTCTCCATGAGAGTATCTGAGATGTGGTCGTGTCATAATGTACTTCTCTTACCATTCTTTGCTCTGACACACAATCCTTGTTCTCAAAACTAAGGCATTTGCAAGTCCATGTTAATCACTGATATAGGGAAATAAGGAAGCAAGAGCTGGCACAAGGCTATTAGTCACAGATGTAGGGATCAAACACTATTGTACTACAGTTAAAAGAATTTTCCAACATCTTTCCCCACTGCTGCATAGACTCTGTTTTTAAAACAGACAACTACTTTGGTAACAGTTTGTGCTGGTTTCAGCTGGGGTAGAGCTGAATGGGACATGGGGTTACCCTACACCCATTTATATGCTTCATCGAATCAGACGGTTACAAGCCGTAGTCAAAATAGTTCTGAATCAGACGGTGACAGGATTACAGTTGACAGCTGAGCAGCAGCATCAAAGTAGAGCTGCAATATATCAAAACAGATGAGCCTTAGACCATCTTTGGGCAGAAGAAGGAGGTGTGTGGGGGAAATTTAACACCTCGGATTGTTGGTTACAGATCGATGATAACTATGAAGCAGTAATGGAAATAGCCTCTAACATCCGCAAAATGACCCATGTGCCAGTTCAGAGCTGGAAATCTGGGCTAGACGGAGGGTGGTAGTCTGACCTATTTGGAGGAGCATGGTGGAAACAAGTGGGGTTTTCCTTCTGTGTGCCATTGCCAGATTGGTATTTTTACCCTGTTTAATCCCACGTTTCCTATTCAGCAATACCAAAGCCTCTGCCAAGCAGGGCAGTTCCAAGCCATCTCCGCGACGTCACGCCGTCCACGTTATCGGTTCGGCGTGGCATAGACCTTCCTCACCTCTCGATGTCCTCGTGAGTCTTTTTGCCCCGGGGCATCTCTTGGCACTCCAGTGCAGTCTGCACAGTCTCGATCGTCCCCGCTCATCGTTGTAGCTTCCGCTTTTGCCCTCTCAGGGCATCGAGCGCGTACATCCGGGATCTCAGGCATTCTTCGGTCGATCGTCTTTTGCAACGCCATCTGGGAATTTGGACGGAGAGGCCTTCTCTAGCCATCCGGCTCGATCGCCTGGTAGGCAATCCTTGCATGCACTTGCATTGCAGACTTTTCAAGTGTTCTTCTTACCAGTTGTGGCAGTAACATCTTGTAACGAGCGATTATGTCTCATTCTGAACCGGGTCTGCCTTAGAGCCTTTTTGCTTTGACATTGTTGGTCTATAGGTTATCTTGCACAGAGAATATCAGGTTCAGGAGGGGAAAGTGTCAGGTCATTTCCACCCATGTCCATTCCATAGTTTGTGCTGTCTGTCCTTGATGTTGTAGGCCTTTGTCATATCTTGGTGTCATTGTGGCTCTTCTCGTTCAAGGAGCATATCACGGGGTTCAGGTGCCACCACTCGGGTCCAGAACACCTGTACCGATCGGCACCGCAGCCCCCCCATGTGCTTCTTTTCATGTGTAGCGAGGGCACGTTCGTCTCACATCTCAGAGATCATCGGTCGCTTTACCCGAGCGGCATCGTTTCGGACCGTGTCGGTAACCGTGGCCTCTCACTGTGTATTTTGGACATCAGACTTATTCTGGCATTTTTCCATTATTACTCGTTGAGGCCAGAATATTTGCAGAGAAAGTTCTCACGCATCCTTCCCTATGGTGGCAGTACTTTCTTGTGGCAATTCATTATGTTCCATCACCGTCCAGGGCCGTGTCAGCGCTCCCGACCGACGATCACTGTTCTGCAGGCCACGTAGCCCGACCGTGCTTCGGGCGTGGGAATTGTCATCAGAGAGTCGTCTGACATCTTAGCATCCCATTTGTTCATATTTGGCGCATTGTGCGTCTCTGAGCGGGATCGGCTCGGAGCTGCCCTGCTTGGGGGTATAGAGTCACAGTTAGGTAGAGTAGCAAACAGCGTCAACGGTATAGGCGTCTGTCATGGCTCTTTGGGCCTACAAAATGCAAAGGGTGGGTCTGGGGGTAAGTCCAAGGTCACGGAAGGTACACTTCAGAGTCCCTCCCCTTTTGTCTTACAGCCACCCAAAGGAGATTCAGATTTCTGAGGCGAAAGATGGCATTGGTTTCCTCGGAACTTACAGCGACCAGGGCGAGATCGGGCGAAGCGTCGTCATTGACGGAATCTTCCGAGAGCCGCGGGGAGTCCCTGCCTAATGAGTTATGGACTACATGTGTATAGCATTGTATATGTTTATTTTGGTTTGTAGGTTGCTTCTTAGGCATAGTTATTGTGTTTTCCAGGTAGAACAGGAAAAGTCCGGCCGCCGTTTCTTTGTATTGCCGCTGTCATTTGTGTCGCCTCGTACTGCTCCCTATTGTACACTTGTGTAGTTGTAGTCGTATCGGTCCCTATCCGAAGGTCACGGCGTCACGTTCCACGTGTCAGTCACGAATTGTATATCTTTGTGCCTTCATTTGTAGTGCTTTTCATGTCGTGTCACTTGTATTGCCATGTCATGTTCTGTCTGGTGTACTTCTATATTTGCAGTTGCATTGCTCTGTATGTGAAGGTTGTAGTGTTGTGCTGCTGTGTGTCAGTTAGGAGCTGTACAGCTTTGTACCTTACTTTGTTTTGCTTTTTATGTTCTGTCACTGGTATTGTCTCATAATGCTGAGAGGGGTGTGCTTGACCATGAGGGGTGTGCTTGTTTTGTCAGACTCGGCGATTTGTTTCTTTTTGGGGTTTTTTTGCAGGCCCCAGGGGAACCACGTTCCCAAGGAGGGCTGTGGATGTACAGCGATGGCCCCTCATGGGCCAGTAGGTAGCGGAGCGGTTGAGGTGTGAGTGAGGATGAAAAAGGTTTGTGCGTGTTTTGCAGTGGTTTTAACCTTGTGTTAGTGTTTTTCTCTTTCAGGTTGTTGTTACATAATTTAAGATTTAGAATAAAAAAAACCCAGCTGGGGGATTTTTTCTTTTCTTTTCCCCCTCTGGGTTTTTTTTCCCAGGTCCGTGAGGCGACGTTCGTCGCCAAGGTCGATAGCACGGGCTGTCCCTGGCCCCAGGTTTTGCAAGGCAGGACGATTTTTAGATTTGTGAGGCTTCCCCAGAACCGTGTTCCCGAGGGAGTGCTGCACATTTGTCCCAGTAGTTGCTGGTGGGTAATGGAGTGGTTGAAGAGCAAGTGAGAATGGGTTTATGTGTAAGCTCCAGGGGGTTGTGAGTGAATGAGTGTAACACTAAGTGTGTGGGGGTTTTTTCTTTTGATTTGCATCTGGTGTCAAATCGAAAAGTAATTCAATCACGTTTGTAGAAAGCAGGTCTCATTTTCTCTTGTCTTGCCTTTTTTTGTGGTTTGTTGGTATTGCCGTGCATTGTTTTGTAATTGTGTTGACCAGTGGAATACAAGGTATTGCATCTGTGGGTTGTACTGTATTGTAACTTGTGTTGTAACCTGTGTGCTAACCTGTACAGTAACTTGTGCCTTGTAACCTGCCTTGTACCGTGCCTGGTAACTTGTGCAATTTCACAAGGTCACAAGCAGTCATTCCATAAAAGTGGCGGTCTGAAAAATAAAAACTCGACACGATTCCAGTATGGGGAAACTGGAATGCTTTACTGAACATGAGAACACAATTTTAAAGGCATCTGGGGCTGGACATGTTAATGAAGGGAACAAACTCTGTTAATTGGGGAGTTACACAAGTTTTTACTGCAATTTCCAAACAGTTAATTTTTCTTCTAGTAGGATTACATGGGGGATAGAGGGATTACAGGGGTTTAGACATGGTTTTAACAAACCTCTCAAAAAGTCCTTTCTTAATTCTTCTTGGAGCCAGGTTTATATCTTCGGGTTGCACATCAACAGGTCTCTGGACAAGGGTTTGGACCCTTCTTCAATCACGAGATGTTTGTCAGCCTTGTTTTCCAAGGTTTGTGATTCAAATTTACCAAGCTTCCTTTTGCTGAAAGCTGGGTTTGGACTCCCACAAATAAAGTTGCAATAAAGTTGTGGGGGTTTTTCCCCCTCTTTGGCTCCTCTCTTTATTTTGTGTCATGGAGTCTTTTCTCTATTTCTTTCTTCTTTCCCTTTCTCCTCTTCATCTCTCTTCTTTCTTTACTCTGTTCCCTCTTAGTTATTTCTCTTAGTTATTTCTCTCTCTTGCCTTTTCTCTTGCCTTTTCTCTTAGTTCCTTGTCTTGCTTTTCTTTTGCTCACTTTGCTTAGTTTAAAAAAGCAGCAGGACGGGGACTGGCTTGCTCTTGGGGAGTAAATCTTTACAATAAATTTTAAATTTAATTATTTTTAAGATTTATTCCCCGGGAGCAAGCCAGCCCCCGTACTGCTGCATAAAACTTATTCTTTTTATTCTTTTTATAGATGCTATACAGCACCTAAATAGCCTTCCTCATACAATAATCAGAGAGCTCACACCTTATGCACACCTACAGCACTAATTAACGAGGAATAAATGTCTAATTAAGGACTAATTACCAAATGAAGTAACTAACTAATTAACTAATTTTGTTCCACAACCCACTGATTAGCACCTGATGAGCTAACAAGGCAACTAACTTTTTTCCACGACACCCTAATTACCACATAATGACCTAATGACATAATTAATTATTTTTCACCAACCACTAATTACCTGCCAACAAGCTAGCTAGCTAATTAATTTTCTGCATCACCCACTACTAGGCAGGCAACAACCTAATTAGCCAGTTAATTTTTTGCACCTCCCACTAATTAGGACTCGACAAGTTGATTACCTAATTAACTTTTTATACCACCTCCTAACTACCACCTAATGACCTAATCACATAATTAATGTTTTCCACGGCCTCCTACATACCACCAAATGAGCTAATAATAAAAGTAATTACTACATAGCCCACTAATTAATTTTCTTGCCAAACTACCTCCGAATTACCTCATCACACAATGAATTATTTTTGCCAAACCTTAATTAGCTGCTAATTACCAAAGGAGTCCCTAATGACCCCATTAATCACTAATTTTTTCCACTACACCAAAATTAGTTGCTAATGACATTATTACAAAACTAATTTTTTTCCACCACACCCCAATTAGTTCCCAATTACCAACGTAGATAATTAATACTTTTCACCACATTCCTACCAATTACCGAATTATCCAATTTTTTTGGACAAACTGTGCTATTAAACAGCTTTTTTTAACCAAGGATCCCATAACTGCAAACCCCCACAGCAACACTGTCACCTGGTGACATAGAGAAGGAATTGCACACACCCCAAACATCGAACGTGCCACCGACCGGCTGTGGGTTGTGGGTTGGGGTCAGGGGTTAGTGGTCAGGGTTAGGCTTAGAGTTAGGGTTAGGCTGAGGGTTGGGCTTACGGTCAGGGTCAGGGTCAGGGTTAGAGTTTAGTGTTAGGGTTAGGGTTAGGGTTAGGGTTAAGGTCAGGGTTAGGGTTAGTGTTAGGGTTAGGGTTAAGGTCAGGGTTAGGGTTAGTGTTAGGGTTAGGGTTAGTGTTAGTGTTAGGGTTAGGGTTAGGGTTAGGGTTAGGGTTAGGGTCAGGGTTAGAGTTAGGGTTAGGTTTAGGGTTAGGGTTAGGGTTAGGGTTAAGGTTAGGGTTAGAGTTTAGTGTTAGGGTTAGGGTTAAGGTTAGGGTTAGGGTTAGGGTTAGTGTTGGGGTTAAGGTTAGGGTTAGGATTAGGGTTAGTGTTAGTGTTAGGGTTAGGGTTAGGGTCAGGGTTAGAGTTAGGGTTAGGGTTAGGGTTAGGGTTAGGGTTAGGGTTAGGGTTAGTGTTAGGGTTAGGGTTAGGGTTAGGGTTAAGGTTAGTGTTAGGGTTAGGGTTAGGGTCAGGGTTAGAGTTAGGGTTAGGGTTAGTGTTAGTGTTAGAGTTAGGGTTAGGGTTAGGGTTAGGGTTAGGGTTAGGGTTAGGGTTAGGGTTAGGGTTAGGTTAGGGTTAGGGTTAGGGTTAAGGTTAGGGTTAGGGTCAGGGTCAGGGTTAGAGTTAGTGTTAGGGTTAGGGTCAGGGTTAGAGTTAGGGTTAGGGTTAAGGTTAGGGTTAGGGTTAGGGTTAGGGTTAGGGTTAGTGTTAGGGTTAGGGTCAGGGTTAGAGTTAGGGTTAGGGTTAGGGTTAGGCCCCGGGTGTGACAAAGGGAGGGCCAAGGCAGGGGATGCTGAAGACGGCTCAGGTGGCGCAGAACTTCTGGGCCTTCACATGGTGTTGTCATTGGGGCCAAGTGGGACAAGATGTGTTTGAAAGTTTCTTCCTGCCCTGCTGTGTGCTGCCCGTTGGCTGGTGGAGCAGCAGAGCAGAAATTCACTGTTGGCATCTGGCAAAGCAGCAGGAGAGAGCAGTTCTGAGGGGGAGGGGGAGTGAGGTGCCTGCTCTTCAAGAGAGACAAGACAAAGGAGTTGGGGAATTGTCCTGGAACTCTGGCCTGGTGGGCTTGGAGCGCTGGGTGGGCATTTCTTGAGAGCTGTGGTGGGTCCCACCTGCTTGGGCTGGGATCCCACTTCCTCCTGAGCCTCATTTCATGGCAGTGTGTCCAGAGGCAGCTCGGGCTGAAGCAAAAAGCCAGAGCGGGTGATGCGGGAGCTGCTCCAGCGCCTACCGCAGCCTGCGGCCCGGTGGGAGCGTCCCGGGCCCTGCCCCGGGGCGCCCTGAGGCGGGGCAGTGCCCACTCCCGCCGGCCGCCCTCACAAGGCCCAGGCCGCCTCCTTCCCACAAGGCCCAGCAGGGCCGCCCTCACACCTGCCCCGCCCTGCCCTGCCCCGCCCGGCCCCACCCTGCCCCGTGGCCTCTGTCACACCCCACGCTGACGCGCTGAGCCTTCCACCAGCCATTGTGACGCCACAGGCGCCAGTCGGGCACGGCTTTGTTGGTGCCCGCAGCCGGCGCCCAGAGCTGCTGTAGCCTCTCGGGGAGCAGCAGCACATCCCGCTCGGGGAGCATTGCGCGCCTGCATCGCCGTCTTGGCAGCTGCAGGCCACGACCACTGCGCAGGGCGACCTCGTCTGCCTTGTGCTTCATACCCTCTGCCCGTCCTTATTCTCGTCCCCTTTGTCACCCTCCCCCTAAACCTCATCCTTGCCCTCATTCCTCATCCCCACTTGGCCCCCGGCAGCCCGCCGGGGCCTTCTTGCCCTTCCTGCTGCTGGGAGCTCCAAGCAGGGCCATGCCGTGGCTTCTGAGCAAGAAGCGACGGCAGTCGCCCTCCAGCAGCCCCAGTGGGCAGCCCTGGGCTGCCACCAGCTCCAGCAGCGCCTCCCAGCTCCGGGAGCAGGGGCTGGGCAGGCTGCACCGCGCGGCCGCCCGCGGTGACCTGGGCTGGCTGAGGCGCTGGCGCTGGTACGTCAAGGTAGTCGGCATTGACAGGCCAGACCAGGAGATGCGGTGAGTTCTGGGCCACGCTGATGGCACAGCTTGGCTGCTCCTGAGCCGAGCTGCAGTAGTCCTCGGCAGCCCTCTCTTAGGGATAAGGCTTGAAAAGTGACATTTGCCCTGTCAGCTGGGACAGGGAACTCTTGAGCTTTTCACTGCTCGGAGCTGCCGGCCGGGCTCCAGCGCTGCTGCAAACGCGTGTTGCCCACCTGCCCCTTGGCCGTGCTCTCTCTGCAGGGCTGTTCTGCAGCTGCTCAGCCCTCACCTGTTCTCTTCTGCCCTCTGGCTCATCAGCACAGGCCTGTAACAGCAGCAGCAGCAGCAGCAGGAGCAGAGTCGGAGCAGAGTCCCCAGGGTGCTGGGTAGAGACACAGCTTGGGCTCGTCCTTTGTCTGTCTGGGTTAAGAGCGTCTGTTTAATTTTTAGGACACCTTTGCATCTGGCTTCAGCCAATGGCCACGCAGATGTCGTGAGATATCTGCTAAGAAAGAACAGCCAGCCCAACCTCGCTGACAGCTTCAAGAGAACAGCCCTGATGAAGGTGTGTGGAATGCCTTCTGAGCTTGGAGGTGGGGCTCAGTGCTGGGGTGTTAAAGGGGAGGTGTCTGGCAGGATTCCTTGCAGGGCAGGGCCATAGAAACACACCTATTGCAATGGGCAGGGCACAGCCTCTGTTAGCTGATCTTTGAAGGTGGACTTCTATGGCAGCACTCAGGGGCTGAGCGAGTTGTGACAGAGGGGGATGGAAAAGTTGGAAGCCTTTCCCTTTTGGTGTGTTGTTGCCAGGCAGTCCAGCAGGAGCAGGAGGAATGTGTTGCTGTTCTGCTGGAACACGGTGCCGACCCCAATCTGGCAGACGCTGACGGCAACACTGCCCTTCACCTGGCTGTGCTCTCTAAAAACACAGCTGTAGCAGGGCTGTTACTGGAGCATCATGCCAACAGTGATGCTCAGAACCAGGTAACCTTGGCACGTGGCTAAAGCTGCTCTTTCCAACAGCTGCACAGCTTGTCTGTGTCTTTCTAATGGGGATTCTTTCTCCTTTTAGTGGGGATTTACCCCCTTGAAACTTGCAGCCTTCCAACAGCATGAGGAGATGGAGTGCCTTCTGAAACAAGCAGCTGGCAGGCCTGCTCAAGCCCAGGGGGAAAGGTGAGGGCTTTGTCAAAACAGCACCTGGGTGTTCTGGGTAGTCTGCAAGCGTGACCCAGACGAGGGGCGTGGCAATGAGCTGGGAAAAAGAAGGAGCAGCCCCGTGGAAGCAGTTCCCCGTGGGACTGGTGAATGCAGGTCTGCCCTTGGCTGCTCTCGTACCTCAGGGGCTCTCGTCCTTTGCCCCCTGAGGTCTCCAAGAAAGCCTTGTCTGTGGTGCCCTCCCCACACCCAGAGCCAGAGCCCCGGGGAAACTTGCCAGTAGCTCAGCAGCGTGGCTGCTCTGCAGGCCAGGGGGGTTTGAGGCACGGCAGAGTTGGGGCGTTCAGTGCTCTGAAGGGAAGCGTTGGGGGAAAGAGAAGCAACACTGTCCCAGGGGACACGAGGGGCTCCGAGCGCACAGGAGAAAACTTCCTGCCATGGAGATGGTCAGGGGGTCGAAGGGCTTGCCCCGGGAGTTTGTGCAGCCGCATCTGGGGGGACTTGGAAGAGCAGTGCAAGGAGCCCTGAACAGCATGGCCTGAGCTGGTAGCTGAGGCTGCTTTAGGGAGGCCCCTTGGAAGAGAAATTCTCCAGTGCTTCCATGGACTTGGCTTTGCTTTCCCGGAGCTTGTAGGAAAGGGGAAAGAGCTCTTTTGGGAGCAAGCAGGGGAAAATGATGCAGGATCAGACATGTTTCCGATGAAATGTTGCATGCTTTAGGACTGCTCTTGTGGTTCCTGGAAGCCATGAGGCTCACCTGGAGGAAGATAATCTGCGCTTGCAGGAGGAGCTGGACAGGGCTGACGCGGAGGTATGGAAAGCCTGTCCCCACAGGGAGAAACCTGGGGGTGCCTGTTGCTTCCTCTCCATCCTGAAAACGGACAAACCAGTATTCTGGCATCCTCTGCTTCCTGCTCAGGGGCTGCTGGGCGCCTCTCTCTGCACCACAGTCCGGGTCTTTCCCACTTCAGAGAACTCCCCGTGCTCCCCTGGTGCAATCCTGGGCTCCAGAGCACATGTGCCAGAGCACTTGGCCTCTGACACTTGCCAGGCACCTTCCTTTAGGGAGATGAACTATTTCACTCCTCTCCTCCTGGAGTAGCAAGCAAGGGAATACAGGAAGTGTCCCAGGTCACAAAACAGGTCGGAGGGGCAGTGTCGGTGCTTAGAACTGAGCTGCAGGAAAGCAGTGGAGGGAGGGGAGAGGCTGCTGTAAAAGAGGACAAAGGCATCCAGCTTGTGTTCATTGGGGAGTAGAAGTGAAGCTCTGAAGGGACTTGAATGGATTGCAGTTCTTTGGGCCGAGGGGATGCACACAGACATGCAGCACCTGAGTTCTTCAGCAGCAGCTGGCTCCTCTCTGGAAAAGCTCCCCTGACAACTGTGCATTCTTCCCGTGATTTTACAGCCACGGGAGGAGGAAGAAAAGCATCTTCAGTCCGAGCATCGTGTTGGGGACTTGAAGACTGCCTTGGATGACAAGGAAAGAGAAGCAAGAACTTCCTCCCAGAAACTGCAGGACCTCCCGTTGGCATCTTCCGAGACCAGTCCGACCGTAAAACAACTGGAAGAAGAGGCGCAAGAGTAAGAGAGTAACCCAGTGAAGTGAGGGGTCTGTGGCTTTGGGGGACTGGGTGGAAACAAGGGGAGAGTCAGTGGGATTTTGAAGGACACTTCTGCTGTGGCTTCTGTTCCTTAGCACAGTTTGTCTGGCATTGGCTTTTCTGGGAATAAGAGCTGTATTTCTTCTTAAGCTTTGCAAGTGAGAACAGCAGATTGGAAGCCACTGTCCAGCAGCCAAGCGACAGCGTTGAAGCCCTTCCGAGAGACCTGCAAGCCTCTGCCTCAGTAAGCTGGTGCTAAATTTGCCTTTTTGTGACTCTTGAGCCTAGTTGCCTATTTCTGTGGGGCAACTGTCAGATGAAGTTTTCCTGGAGAGCCTGGGGAGCTCAGTTTCTGCCTTCTCCTCAGCAGAGGCTGCTCAGAAAGCAGCCTGGTCCTTTCCCCAGCTGCTACAAAAGCCCTGAGGGTATTTGCTGTGCTGGACACTGGAGGAATTCTTAGATTCTAAATGAGGAGTTTCATCCTGAGCTCCAAGGGAGCCGGAAGTATTGCTGCCAGAAATGTCTCCCAAATTCTTAAGTAGGTCCAAAGTTCCTTCTTTCTGTTGGGGAATCTTTCAAGTGTTTTCCAGGCTGGTTTCCAGTAGATGATAAATACAGTTGCCATGGCCACCCCCTTGAGAGGTTTGCCCAGAATTCACTGCCTTTAGATCATGCTGAGTTCCCTTTTCTTTTTTTTCTTGCTGTGTCCAGGGTGGTGAACTTTCCCAGCAGCTGGACATGGAGCCTGGAACAGGCATGCAGCCAGAGGCCCCAAAGCAGGCTTTGAGAGAAGAGCTGTCCAGTCTGCTTGGGAAGTGTGAAAAACTGGAGAAGAGCAAATGCCAGCTGCAAGAAGAGATGACAAAACTCCATCATCGACTGGAGACTTTGGGGCTGGATGGCAGCCAAACAGAACAATGGAAAAGAGAGGTGGCAGAACGAGCTGACCAGGAAATAAGTCCAAAGCTACAAGACGTCAGCCTCGTTTTGCCAGTAAGTGAATTTCTCCCCAGTGTCCACAGGTGCTACGTAAACTTCTCTTGTGGCCACGGTTTTGGGTCTTTTTCTTTTGCTCCTGTCTTCTGTGTGTTAGCTTCTGTCTTTGCTGAAGGCAGTGGCAGAAGGCAGTCTGGTTGGGCAGGAGTGCTGTCGTGGGTTCTGCCTTGGTTGCTGCTGGGAGTGAGGAGGCAGAGCCGCCTCTCTGAGTAAGGCTGGGCCCTTGGAACTGGGTCTGTGCCATTTTGTGCTGGGCAGAGCTCTCTTTGTCTTGTGGTGGTTGAAGGTGCACTGTCTCCTTCAGGCACAGGCAGCCCACCAGGACACATCAGGACAAATTGGAGACAGTCATTGTGATCCCATGAGAATCCAGTTGGAAGAAAGAATTAGAGATCTGGAAAGTGAATTGGAGAGGGTCAAAAACACCCAACAAGAGAGTGCTTCTCGGAAAGAAGCAACACAGGGCCAAATGGAAATGTACAAGGAGCTGTATCTGGAGGAAGTGACAACCAGAAGATGCCTTGCCAAGAAACTGGAAAGGTAAGTCCAGGCTTTTTTGGAGTGGTAATAAGAGACTCCTTTTTCTTCCTGCATTTGCCTTCGAAATCATCTTCTACATCTGGCCAGCATTATTGCCCTCCATTGGCCAGGAGGGGCTGATGGAGTTGCCAAGATGCTCTCCTTGATATTGGAAAAGTCGTGGCAGGCAGGGGAAGTCCCAGGTGAGGGGAAAAAGGGAAACCCACTGTCCCCAACTTTGAAAGGGGTAGAAAGGAGGGCCCTGGGAACTGCCAACCTGTCAGCCTGCCCTCTGTGCCTGGGAAGGCCATGGAAAAGATCCTTCTAGAAGCTCTGTCAAGGCACGTGGATGACAGGGAGGTGATTGGAAGCACCAGCACAGCTTCCCCAAGGGCAAGTCCTGCTTGACCGACCTGGTGGCCTTGTAAGATGGAGTGACTGCCTCAGTGGACAAGGGCTACCCATGTCATCTCCCTGCCATTCTGGAAAGCCTTTGACACAGTCCCCCACAACATCCTTCTCTCCAAAGTGGAGAGAGATGGATTGGATGTGTGGACTGTTAGATGGATAAGAAATTGGGTGAACAGTCCCATGGAGAGGTGGTGACCAATGGCTCAGAGTGCTGAGGGCCATCAGTGCCGAGTGGTGTCCCTCAGGGGTCTGGACTGGGCCCAGTGTTCTTTAATCTCTTCACTAATGATCCAGAGGAAGGGATGGAGTGTGCCCTCAGCAAATTTGCAGCTGCCACCAAGCTGAGGGGTGTGGTTGACACAGCTGATGCCACCCAGAGGGCCCTGGACCAGCTGGAGAAGTGGGCCCATGGCAATCTGCTGATGGTTTAACAGGAGCCAGTGCAAGCTGCTGGCCGTGGCTCAGGGCAGCCCCTGTATCAGTGCAGGCTGGGGGATGAAGAGGGGCAGAGCAGCCCTGCCGAGAAGCCCTTGGGCTGGAGGAGAGGCCGGACATGAGCCGGCGATGTGCGCTCGCAGCCCAGAGAGCCAATTGTGTCCTGGGCTGCGTCCAAGGCAGCGTGGCCAGCGGGTGGAGGGAGGGCATTCTGCCTCTCTGCTCTGCCCTTGGGAGAGCCCAGCTGGAGTGCTGCATCCAGCTCTGGGCTCCTCAGCACAGCAAGGACCTCCAGCTGTTGGACTGAGCCCAGAGGAGGCCACCAAGGGGCTCAGAAAGATGGAGCACCTCTGCTAGGAGGAAAGGCTGGGACAATTGCAACCCTTCAGCCTGGCAAAGAGAAGGCTTTGGGGTGACCTACTGGTGGCCTTTTGGGGTGTGAAGGGAGCCTACAAGAAGGATGAAGAGAGTGCATTTAAAAGAGCCTGTAAGGGAGAGGACAAGGGGGAATGGCTTCAAAGGGAAAGAGAGGAGGTTTAGATTTGATCCTCGGAAGAAATTGGTTGCTGGGAGGGTGGTGAGGAACTGCAACAGGTTGCCCAGAGAAGCTGTGAATGCCCCATGGCTGGAAGTGTTCAAGACCAGGCTGGATGGGGTTGTGAACAAGCTGATCTGCTGGAAGGTGTCCCTGCCCACAGCAGGAGGCTTGGAACTGGATGATCTTTAAGGTCCCTGCCAAGCCAAGCCATTCTAGGCTTGGATGCTGTCTGTGCTGTTTCTGTGAGACCGTGGGGGAAAGGCTGGTTCTTCCTGTATTTCATGGTTTTCTTCACTAATTTGCTGTGCAGGTTGGAAAAGCTTCTGAGGATAGACAGGAGGAAAGTCAGGGTTAATGAAAAGAAAGAAAGCCAGTCCCAGCTGGAAGAAATGAAGAACAGATATTCTGAAAAGGTCAAGGAAGTTGATAGATTACAAACAGAGGTGAGCTGTGCTCTGGGTGGGGCTTTTTGGTTGTGGTGTTCCTTCTTTTGGAACCTGGGAGATGCTTTCTCTCTATTTCTTGTCACGTTGATGATTTTTTTATTTCCCTGGCTGTATTTTGGATGTGATGGGCTTTTCTTAATGCCCCTCCTGCTGTTCCAGTGGGAGATGACTCGAACTAATCCGGGGTAGTTCTCATTGTGGGGAAAGATGCAAATGTTGAGGGCAAAGCAGTAGGTGTAAGGGCTGATGGAGGCCAGGCTGTCCTGCAGAGGAGGGGCAAGCCAGGAGTGGCAGCAGCCTGGCAGGGTGCGTGAGCTGAGGGGCCAGGGAGCTGTCCCACAGGCCCTGAGCAGGAAGAGCAGAACAGGTCCCCTGAGAGTGAGCGGGGTCAGCCAAGAGTGCAGATCCCCCGGCTGGGCCTGAGGGATGGGCAGGTCTGCCGTCCTGGCAGGACATCACGTGCATGGGCTGAGAGCAGTGGGGCCCAGCTCAGGCCTGGCTGCAGCTGGAGGGAGGCTGTGACAGCGTCCTCTGGGTGTGACAGATGAATTGCTGCCCTGGCAGAGAGGGGAGGAACAGCACTGTCACTGGCAGGGCACCATCAGCCCCCGAGCCCTGTCTCAGGCACGAGCTGAGCAGGAGGCACTTGAGGTTTGGCTTTTCTGCACAGTGTTGTTGCTGCCCAGGGCCCAAGGAGGACAGGGGCCTCCCAGGGGAAAATCTGTCCCTTCTTGCTCACGGGGAGCTGTTTCAGCCCATCCTGTGGCGGGGAGCCAGAAGGACTGTTCCCAGCAGTGCTTTTGAGGCTGCTGTGCCTGTGCAGCAGTGGCACAGAACCTCTGATCCCTTCTCCGCTCGTCACTCGGATCCGTTGCTGAAGCGGCGTCTGTCAGAGCCACGCTTGGGTTTGAAGGCATCCCTGTAGAATGGCTTCCTGCCTTTGCAGTCATTCCTTTGGAGTCCAGAAGCTTGGAGCATTTTTGCATGAGGAACCCCAAAAGGCTGTGAACCTGAGGAATCCTATGACAAATGATGGGAAAGCTGTTCTTGCTGGAAAAGAAGAGCCTGGTTGCACTTTGTTTCTAGTCCTGAGCCAGCAGATGATGAATAAAGTCTCCCTGGGCACCTCCTTTTGGGGTTTTCCCAGAATTCACTGCCTTTACATCGCGCTGAGTTCCTTTTTTTTCTTTCTGTCTGCAGGTTGCTGAACTTTCCCAGCAGCTGGACAGGGAACGTGAACAGTGCACGCAGCTGGAAGCCAAAAATCAGGCTTTGCAAGAAGAGCTGTCTGCCCTGCGTGGGGAGTGCGAGAACCTGGCCATGGACAAATGCCAGCTGCAAGAAGAGCTGGCAAAACTGCAGCATCACTTGGAGACCAACGTGGTGGATCACAGCCAACTAGAACAACATAAAAGAGAGGTGGAAGAACGAGCCGACCAGGAAATAAGGCAAAAACTCCAAGAAGTCAATGAGTTTTTGCAAGTAAGTGAATTTCTCCCCAGTGACCACAGGCGCTACATAAACTTCTCTTGTGGCCATGGTGTTTGGTCTTTTTCTTTTGCTCCTGTAGTCTGTGGGTTAGCTTCTGTCTTTGCTGAAGGCAGTGGCAGAAGGCAATCTGGTTGGGCAGGAGTGCTGTCATGGGTGTGGAATGTGCCGGCAGGTCCCTGAATCCAAAGGCTGCCCAAGGCAGATTCCCACTTTGCAGTGCTTGGGGGGATCTCTGTGCACTGCTCTGCTTCTCCCTGCTCATCCTTGGATGGGTTTGGCAACTTCCAGCTGGCATGGCCAGACCTACAGGTGCTGCTTTGTCCTTGCAGGGGGGGAAGGTGCTCAGAAAAGGAGTCCCTTAAATGACAGGGGTGTGGGTGAGGGGGTGGAGGTGGGGGATGCTCTTCTTGTCTTTGAAGAACCATTTTCCATGTGCCCTGTCCTACAGACACAGAGTCTCTTCATTAGTAGCTTTGAAGCAGAGTGCTAATTTGGGCTTCTTTGCCAATGCAAAGAATTCTTTGCCCTGGGAGCTCCTGGGTTCTGCCTTGGTTGCTGCTGGGAGTGAGGAGGCAGAGCCGCCTCTCTGAGTAAGGCTGGGCCCTTGGAACTGGGTCTGTGCCATTTTGTGCTGGGCAGAGCTCTCTTTTTCTTGTGGTGGTTGAAGGTGCACTGTCTCCTTCAGGCACAGGCAGCCCACCAGGACACGTTAGAAGAAATCAGAAGCAGTCATTTGGACTCACTGAAAAACCAGCTGGAAGACAGAATTAGAGATCTTGAATGTGCACTGGGAAGGAGAAAAAGCAACCAAGCAGAAAGACCTTTTCCAGAAGAATCCACCCAGGCAGAAGTGGACAAATACAAAGAGCTGTATCTGGTGGAAGCCAAAACCAGAAAAAGCCTCGCCAAGAAACTGGAAAGGTAAGTCCCTGCCTTTTTGGACTGGGAATAACAAACTCGTTTTTCCTTATGCATTTTCCTTCTAAAATCCCTTTTCTACATCTGGCCAGCGTCATGTGGGAAAGCAGAACGTGGCATATTTGTGGGGAAAGTTCCTTGAGACCCTTCCCTTCATCAGACCTGTCTTCCCAGCAGTAACACCACAGCAGCACCACTCTGGCATTACTGGTGTCTTCTCAAGTTGCTGTTGTTTTAGCAGGCAGTCTTTTTGCCAGTCTCTCATCTCCTCATCCTGTGTGTGACAGAAAAGATGAATCTTGTGCCCTTTGCTGTTTGAATAAGGAGAGGCCTCTGGGAGAAGAGAGTTGGATTCTGTGAATCCAAAATAAGGCGACTCTTTCTTGGCTTCTGTTTTGGCAGCGGGTCTGAGGGTTGAGCTTTCCTTGAGAAGGCCAGGCTAGCCCAGAGTTCTTCTGGAGGTGACACTCGCTGCTCCTTGCACTTGGTGTGATTTCTTAGGAACAGGCCCTGTGAACAAGCTCAGATCAAAGGATGTGCTTGTTTTGGATGCTCTTCATGCCCTTGGCTTTTAGAAGTCGAGTAGTAGCCAAGGCTGTGGAGGGTAACTTTGCGAAAGCCTTCCTGCCAAAGATGACTCTTGTGTGCTTGTGAATGTTTCAGAGCTAATGAGAGACTTGCAGAGGCCAACACCAAGCTCCTTTGGGAGCGCCACAGAAGCAGATCTGCAGTCCCAAGCAGCGCCGTCAGCGGACACCTGGCTGCAAGTCCACTTCTGGATCCAACTGGCCTGGGACATCTTGGCATCAGTTTGGGGCTGAGCAGAAGCCTGGGTCTCAGAACAGCACCCAGACACCTGTGGTAAAGCTGAAGACAGGTATGTACAAATTTTCCAGAGTGGTCAGAGGCCAAAAAATATGGAAATGGAAGCAATGAGCTGTGGAACTCCATTCTTTGACAAGAGAAACTGTGGGAAAGAGCACTGTGGCACAGGAACCTCCCACCTAAGTTCTACACTCTTAACTCTGTCAATGCTACATCTTAACTGTGTCTTGTCTGTATAATTCTGGGCACGACAGGAACAGGATGCAAAAATGGCTCGAGACCTTCAACGAGGTAATGTGTCATTATGTCAGGAGGGTTTTTAAGCAAAAAGGTGACTATTTCTAACTCTTGACAGCTCTCCAGCCATTTTTTCCAAGTTCCTGTGAGAAGTAGGTTTTGGGGGGTTTTCTGCCAGCCTTCCAGTTCAGACTGGAATGTGAAAACTTGCTGCTTCCAAAACATTGCATCCAATGTTATGCAGTTGCCTGGAAAAAGCCAAGCGCAAAGAAACGCTTGGCTGAAGCTGAAGTTGCCCTTCACCAGAGTTGATCTCAAGCACAAACAGCAAAGCAGCCACGAGATCAGGTTTTTAGAAGCTTCAGCCATCACTTCCCCTCCCGTGTACACCCATGGCATTCAGCACTAAACCAAACCATCCCCGTTCTTTGCTGTTAGTTCTTGAGTTTTTCTAGGATTCTGGGATTCATGGCTTGTCTTGGTAGCTTAGGTGGTGCAGTCTTTCTTGGAATAAGCAAGAAGATCAGTGACAAAAGAGAATCTGTCTTTGGGAAAAGATTATTCGGTCCTTTTTTGGCAAATATCAGTTCAGTGCTTGCCATCCGTAGCATAAAACCTGCTGTAGAATTTGAGGCCAGGTGTCCAAAGAGGGCTGTCCAAGGTGGTTTCAGAGCCAACAGGGGGACCACAGACATGGGGTTTGTTCTCAGACAACTGCAAGAGAAGTGCAGGGAACAGAACAAAGGTCTCTCTGGAACCTTTGTTTAACTCACCAAGGCTTTTGATACTGTGAGCAGAAACGGTCTGTGGCAGATTTTGGAACGTTTAGGTTGTCCCCCCAAGTTCCTTAAAATGATCATCTCGCTCCATGAGGATCAGCACGGCCAAGTCAGATATGGCAATGCACTCTCTGAGCCCTTTCTAATATCCCATGGTGGGAAACAAGGCTGCGTTCTCGCACCAACTCTGTTCACAATCTTTGTCAGCAGGATGCTCCAAAGGGCCACGGCAGACCTCGATGAAGAAGGTGGGATCTACATCCCATATCGTACCCATGGAAGCCTTTTCAACCTAAGGCGACTGAAGGCCCACACCAAGACCTTAAACCATCTTGTCTGGGAGCTGCTTTACGCTGACGCCGCCGCCCTCGTGGCTCACACAGTGGCAGCTCTGCAGCGTTTAACATCCTGCTGTGCTGAGGCTGCTGAGCTCTTTGGGCTGGGCGTCAGCTTGAAGAAGACACAAGTTCTCTATCAGACCGAGGAGGGGGCCTTTGCCCACGTGGACGATGACTGGAAATGCGACACCCATCCAGACTTTTCCCAATGCGCAGATGTTACCGCGTGGGAAGAAGACGTGACACCCCAAGAGCTCTACCCATGGAAGAAGAAGTGAGTCCAACAACGTTCCCAACGAGGAGCCAGAAGACACCGAGAGCTCTACGAATTTGAAGGAGATGGGAGAGTCCGAGAACTTTCCCAGTGGCGGGATGGGAGACACCCAGAGCTGTACCAACGGGAAGAAACTGTGAGACGCCAGGAGCTGTACGAATGGGAAGAAGATGGTGTGAGATACCAGGAGCTGACCCGATGGGAAGAACATGCAACAGTGCAAGAGGTGTCCCAAAGGGAAGAAGAAGAGACCTATCAAGAACTGTCCCAATGGGGAGATGTGGCAGTCCCAGAGCTGTCCCAGTGGGAAGGTGAGAGATACCATGACCTGCCTCGGTGGGAAGAAGATGTGCAAGGGCATGGACTGTACCAATGGAAAGACAAGAGAGACCAGAGCTCTCCCAATTGGGAGACAAGGCAGACAAGGAGCAATCTCAGGAAGAAGACTACAGTGCCCAAGAGCTGCCCCAAAGGGAAGACAGGAGTGAGAAAAAGCTGTCCCAGTGGGGAGATGATGTCGGTTACAGCACCTGGGACAAACCCTGGCGCCCACTGAACGCTGGGGACCCTCAGATTGTTCCCCAGGAGGGACCCGGCTCTGCCAGCAGCGTGGGCACCGAGGTGGCAGCAGAGGCAGCCCGTGACCTGCCCAGTCCAGCTCCTGCCCCGGTGAGTGCCACGGACACCGAGCCAGCAGGTGCTGAGGAGGAGGAGCCCCAGGGGCCTCTGGCTCCTGTTGAGGAAGAGGCAGAAGGTTCTCCAGCCTTTGGAGAGCAGGTGCCATGGGCAGGGACACAGAACCAGGTCCCTGCCCCACACAGCCCCTCAGACGGCAGCGAGGCCCTGCTGGACACAGACCAGTCCATCACTGTGCTGGTTTAAAGGTAAACCAGCAGGGGAAATGAACTCAGCTCAAAAGAGAGACCACAAGTCGGAATAACAATTTAATAAAACAACACAAGTTGTGATTATACAGACAAACAACCGGCTTCAATCCACAAAAACCCAAATGTACGACCCAGCACCCTGGGACGTGAACAGAACAGTGTTCCTGGGCCCCCTGAGTCCAAAGTAAAGGGAGAGTGGAAAAACCTGCTGGTGGGAGAGCTGTTGGAGTGCGGTCAAAGTGGGGATTGCAGTCCAGTTGAGGGGGGTGGTCTCAGTCTGGCCGAGAGCGGTGAGCTGCAGTCCTCCTCTGGATCCCACGAGTGGCAAAAAGGTTCCGAAACTCCAAGTTTATACATTCTCCAGTTCAGGCAGGAACGCTCAGTCCTTCCCTCAGAGCGGGGAATTCCATAAAAGGGTGTGAGGACAGGAACATCTACAGGCCTCTGCTGCTCACAGTTTCTGGGAAATGGCATGGAAGGCTCTAGAACACACAGGTTTGGGTTACACCCACACCATGGAAGGCTCTAGAACACACAGTTTTGGGTTACACCCATACCATGGAAGGCTCTAGAACACACAGTTTTGGGTTACACCCATACCATGGAAGCTCTAGAACACACAGTTTTGGGTTACACCCATACCATGGAAGGCTCTAGAACACACAGTTTTGGGTTACACCCATACCATGGAAGGCTCTAGAACACACAGTTTTGGGTTACACCCATACCATGGAAGGCTCTAGAACACACAGTTTTGGGTTACACCCATACCATGGAAGGCTCTAGAACACACAGTTTTGGGTTACACCCATACCATGGTGAGCTGGTCTCAGCTGTCCTAACTAAGACAATCACATGTGGGATCGTGGGGAAGGCTGAGCCTGTGATCCAGGGATCCACCCAGGAGCCGGAGGAACAGAGAGACCTGGAACAAACCAGGAATGCAGAAACGCAAGAAACCGTAACACAGAGCCTGGTCCTGCCCACACAGCCCCTCAGAGGGCAGCGAGGCCCTGCTGGACACAAAGCAGTCCATCACATGGGAGATCATGAGGAAGGCTGAGCCTGTGATCCAGGGATCCAGTCAGGAGCCGGAGGAACAGAGAGAGCTGGAACAAACTACAGCTACAGAAATGATAACAACAATTCCAGCAGAAAGGACAGAGAGCCCAGTCCCTGCCCCACACAGCCCCCAGACAGCAGCCAGGATCTGCTGGACATGGCCTTTTGCCTCTTCAGGGAGATCATGAGGAACTGAGCCTGTGATCGAGGGATCCGGCCAGGAGCCGGAGGAACAGAGAGAGCTGGAACAAACTACGGCTACAGAAATGATAACAACAATTCCAGCAGAAAGGACACAGAGCCCGGTCCCTGCCCCACGCAGCCCCTCAGAGGGCAGCGAGGCCCTGCTGGACACAGACCAGTCCATCACCCGTGAGATCCTGAGCGAGCCTGAGCTTGGGATCCAGGGATCTCACCAGGAGCCAGAGGACGAGAGAAACCTGGAACAAACCATGGATACAGACATGGTAAAAACAGTTCCAGCAGAAAGGACAGAGAGCCAGTCCCTGCCCCGCAGAGCCCCTGCTCCCCCAGCAGCCCCTCACCTTCCCAGGTGAAAGTCCAGGCCCTCAGTGAGCAGGAGGAGGGAGCAGGAGGGGACTCAGTCCTGGCAGTGCAAGACACTGACGAGGGGCCCTTCCCTGGGGAGGGCATAGGCTGGAAATACTACATTGACCAAGACATTTCCCAGTGGGAAGATGAGGGAGACCAAGAGTTGTCCCAAGAAACATCAACATATACCAAGAAGTGTCCCAGGGGAAGACTGCATTGAGCAGGAGCTGTCCCTGGAGAAGTCAAGAGCTACCAGGAATTGTCTGACTGGGAAGAATACAGCGAGGAAGAGGAGCCCCAAGGAGAAGTGAAGAGCTACCAGGAATTGTCTGACTGGAAGAAAACATCGAGCAGGTGTGGCACTAAATCTTCTCCCCCTCAAAAACATCCTTTTTCCCCTCAAAAATGTCATTTTTTTCCTTTAAAACCATCCTTTTTCCCCTCAAAAATGTCATTTTCCCTTCTCAAAAATGTCCTGTTTTTTCCTTCAAAAACATCGATTTTTCCCTCAAAAATGTCATTTTTTCCCCTCAAAAATCTCCTTTTTTCCCCTCAAAACATCCTTCTCCCCCTCAAAAATGTCATTTTCCCTTCTCAAAAATGTCCGTTTTTTCCTTA
>NW_026990957.1:0-31744 GCF_036250125.1 Pseudopipra pipra
CTTGAAGTGCTGTAAAGTAGAATCCTAACAGGACAGTTATGAGTAGGGCCTGAGTAGCTTGATTTCGGTTACCTTCTGTAATGCTATGATGAGCTCATGTAACGGTAACTCCTGAAGCTAAAAGGATGGCAGTGTTTAGTAGAGGTACTTCTATTGGATTGAGGGGTTTGATTCCCATAGGGGGTCATTGCCCTCCGAGTTCTGGGGTGGGGACTAAGCTAGAGTGAAAGAATGCTCAGAAGAATCCTAGAAAGAAGAAGGCTTCGGAGGTAATGAATAGAATTATTCCGTAGCGTAAGCCTTTTTGGACTGTTAGAGTATGGTGACCTTGGAATGTGCTTTCTCGTACGATATCACGCCATCATTGAATTATTACTAAAATTATGGAAAGCAGGCCTAGGAGTAAGAGTTGCATGGAATTGTGATGGAATCATATGGCCAATCCGGAGGTAGTAAGGAGAGCGGCCGCAGCTCCGAAAATGGGTCAGGGGCTTGGGTCTACTATATGGAAGGAGTGGGCTTGGTGTGTCATTAAAGGTTAAATGTTTTCTTGTAAGTAAAGGCTTAGTAGTAGTACAAAGACATAGGCTTGGATTATTGCTACGGCTACTTCTAAAATTGTTAGGAGAAGGAGAATAGCTGTGGTTAAGAGGGATACTGCAGGTATAATGGGAAGGAGGACAGCAGTGGCTGTAGAAATGAGTTGGATAAGTAGATGTCCTGCTGTGAGGTTGGCTGTAAGGCGGACTCCTAAGGCAAGTGGACGAATGAGAAGGCTTGTTGTTTCGATTATGATAAGGGCAGGGATTAGGGGTGTTGGGGTACCTTCTGGCAAGAGGTGTCCTAGGGAAGCTGAGGGTTGGTTTCGTAGGCCTGTTAATAGTGTAGCAAGTCATAGGGGGAAGGCAAGGGCTAGGTTTATTGATAGTTGAGTAGTAGGTGTGAATGTGTAGGGTAAAAGGCCTAATAGGTTGATTATTAATAGTATGATTATGAGTGATGATAAGATTAGGGCTCATTTGTGGCCTTTTTTGTTTAATGGGGTTATCAGTTGTTTTGTAATTAGGTGGAAGAATCAGAGTTGAAGCGTTGAAAGACGATTTGTAACTCATCGGTTGCCAGGGGAGGGAAGCAAGAGAGTTGGGAACAATAGAGAGATCAGAATAAGGGGGATTCCTAGAAGTGTTGGGCTTATAAATTGGTCGAAGAAGCTTAGGTTCATGGTCAGTCTCAAGGGTAAGTTTTTATAGTGGATAATGTTTTGTTGGATGGCGAGTTGGTTGGAGTAAATAATAAAAGTTTAGGTTGAAGGATGAGGGAAAAAGTGAGTCATGAAGTAAGTATAATAAAGAGTCAGGGCGCTGGGTTTAGCTGAGGCATGTCATTAAGGAGGATGGGTAGTCCTCTTTCTCTAGCTTAAAAGGCTAGTGCTGGTTCATAGCTTCTTAATGATTAGGATGTTAGAAGTGAAGATCAGTTTTCGAAGTCTGTTAGAGGAGCTGATTCCACTACAATGGGTATGAAGCTGTGATTGGCTCCACAGATTTCTGAGCATTGGCCGTAGAAGATTCCAGGGCGGGTTGTGATGAAGGAAGTTTGATTTAGTCGTCCTGGAATTGCATCGGTTTTTACACCAAGGCTGGGCACGGCTCATGAGTGGAGGACATCATCAGCTGTGACGATAACTCGGATTGGGGATTCTATTGGGATAACAATGCGGTTATCAACTTCTAGGAGGCGGAAGTGACCAAGTGGTAGGTCTGTGGTTGGTAACATGTAAGAGTCAAAGGATAAATCTTTGAAGTCTGTGTATTCATAGGATCAATATCATTGATGACCAATGGCTTTAAGGGTAAGGTCGGGTTCGTCGATTTCGTCTATTATGTAGAGGATTTGAAGGGATGGGAGGGCTAGTATAATTAGGACGATGGCAGGTAGAATTGTTCAGACAAGTTCTACTTCTTGTGCGTCGACGGTGTTAGAGGATAGTTTTTCTATGAGTATAAGAGCTAGGAGGTATAGAACTAGGCTACAGATGGCTAGAGCAACTATTAGGGCATGATCATGAAATTCGATGAGTTCTTCTATAATAGGGGATGAAGCGTCTTGAAAACCAAGTTGAGAGTGGTTGGCCATAATGTGGAAGGTGGGATGTACTGGGTTTTCACCTGTGATTTAGTCTTGACAAGACTATGTAATTATTTTACTAACAACCCATAAGAAAGAAGCATGAGTGGTTAGATGCGGTTGGCTTGAAACCAGCTTATGAGGGTTCGATTCCTTCCTTTCTTGTACTTGAACAAAAGCTGGTTCTTCGAAGGTGTGGTAAGGGGGAGGGCAGCCGTGAATTCATTCGATGTTTGTGGAAGTAAGTTCTGGTTGTAATACTTTTCGTTTGGATGCGAAGGCTTCTCAGATAATAAATATCAGTATAATTACGGCTATCATGGAGATAAGGGAGCCAATGGAGGATAGGGAATTCCATAAGGTATAAGCATCTGGATAGTCTGAGTATCGACGTGGTATACCAGCTAAACCTAGGAAATGTTGTGGGAAGAATGTTAGGTTAACCCCAAAGAATATTACCCCGAAGTGGGCTTTAGCTCACGTAGGATGGAGGGTGTAACCAGTAAATAGTGGGAATCAATGTGTGAAGCCAGCTAAGATGGCGAATACTGCTCCCATAGACAGTACGTAGTGGAAGTGTGCAACTACGTAGTAGGTATCGTGTAAGGCAATATCTAGGGAGGAGTTAGCAAGAACGATACCTGTTAGTCCACCAATGGTGAAGAGGAAAATGAAGCCTAGGGCTCATAGTATGGGTGGGTCTCATTTAATTGTCCCACCATGTAGGGTGGCTAGTCAACTGAAAACTTTAATGCCAGTAGGAATTGCAATAATTATGGTAGCAGATGTAAAGTATGCTCGGGTATCTACGTCCATTCCAACTGTGAATATGTGGTGGGCTCATACGATGAAGCCTAGGAAACCAATAGATAATATGGCTCAGACTATGCCTATGTAGCCGAAGGGTTCTTTTTTACCAGCGTAGTAGGCTACGACGTGGGAGATAATTCCGAATCCTGGCAGAATAAGGATGTAGACTTCTGGGTGTCCAAAAAATCAAAATAAGTGTTGATATAAAATTGGGTCTCCACCTCCTGCGGGGTCGAAGAATGTAGTGTTTAGGTTTCGATCTGTTAGAAGTATTGTAATGCCAGCAGCTAGAACTGGTAGGGAGAGGAGAAGTAGTACTGCGGTGATTAGGACGGATCAAACAAATAGGGGGGTTTGGTATTGTGAAAGAGCAGGTGGTTTTATGTTAATTGCTGTAGTAATAAAGTTGATTGCTCCGAGGATAGAGGAGACACCTGCTAGGTGAAGGGAGAAAATGGCGAGGTCTACTGATGCACCAGCGTGGGCTAGGTTTCCAGCTAGGGGTGGGTATACTGTTCATCCTGTCCCGGCCCCAGCTTCAACTGTGGAAGATGCTAAAAGTAGTAAGAAGGATGGGGGAAGAAGTCAGAAGCTTATATTATTTATTCGTGGGAATGCCATGTCGGGGGCGCCAATTATTAATGGGACTAGTCAGTTACCAAACCCTCCAATTATAATAGGTATTACTATAAAGAAAATTATAACAAATGCATGTGCGGTGACGATTACATTATAGATTTGGTCATCGCCTAAAAGGGTTCCTGGTTGTCCTAGTTCTGCTCGAATGAGGAGACTTAGGGCTGTACCAATTATACCAGCTCATGCACCGAAAATAAGGTAAAGTGTGCCGATGTCTTTGTGATTGGTAGAGAATAGTCAACGGTTGATAAAAGTCATAGGTAAGATGGCTGAGTGTTGAAGCGTTAGGCTGTAGTCCTTTTTACAGAGGTTTGATTCCTCTTCTTATCGATTCTGTAGTGAAGTTCATGTTGAGTTGCAAGCTCATTGATGTGTATCAAATATACACCAGGATCTAGTAGGCAGAAGCCTGTTGGATAGGGCATTTAGCTGTTAACTAAAGTTTTATGGGATCGAGGCCCATCTGTCTAGAAAGAGATTCTAGCTTAATTAAAGCGCTTGAGTTGCATTCAGGAAATACAGGTTAATATCCTGTGAATTTTAGCAGAAACTAAGGAGAGCTGGTCCTTGTTTAAGGCTTTGAAGGCCTTCGGTTTAAGTAACCTAAGTTTCTAGGAAATAGTAAGTACTATGGGGGATAATGGTAGGAGTATGATTGACAGAGAAGTAAAGATTGTAGTTAAGGGATTAGTTGGTTTGTTAGTCTGTCATTGTTTTATGTAGTTGGTGAAGTTTGGGGGTAGTGTGATAGTTGCACAGTAGGCTAGACGTAGGTAGAAGAAAAGTCCGAGTAAAGAGAGTAGAGAAATGGCTGTGGCTGTTGCAGTTAGTTCTTGCTTAGTGAGTTCTTGAATAATTAATCATTTGGGTAGAAATCCTGTTAGGGGAGGGAGGCCTGCGAGGGAGAGGAGAGTGAGCATGAAAATTGTAGTTAATGGGGGAATTTTGGTTCATGTGGTTATTACAGTGGATAATTTTAGGGTATTGGTTGTGTTGAGAATAAGGAAGATAGCGGAAGTTGTTATGGTATAGAGATAAAAGGTAATTAAAGTTAGATTGGGGTCATAGTTGAGAATAATAGTTATTCATCCAAGGTGGGCGATGGATGAAAAGGCTAAGACTTTGCGAGTTTGAGTTTGATTTAACCCTATTCAGCCTCCTAGGGCTGCGGAGGCGATAGCTATTGAAGTTAGGAGGGTTGAGTTAAGTGATGGGGATGTTAAGTAGAATAGGGTAATTGGTGGAAATTTTATAATTGTAGCTAGTAGGAGGCATGTTGTTATGGTTGAGCCTTGAAGGACTTCTGGAAATCAGAAATGGAATGGGACTAAGCCTAGTTTGATTGAAATTGCAACTGTTGATAGTATGCATGATATAGGGTGGGTTAGTTGGGTGATGTCTCATTGACCAGAAAATCATGCGTTGATCATGCTAGCAAATAGGAGTAGTGTGGATGCGGTTGCTTGGGTCAGAAAGTATTTAGTAGAAGCTTCAATGGCTCGTGGATGGTGGGTTTTAGAGATTAAGGGAAGGATAGCTAAAGTGTTAATCTCTAAGCCAATTCATGCTGTTATTCAGTGGTTGCTTGAAATTGTGATGGAGGTTCCCAAGAGTAAGCTTGCTGTAGAGATTAATTTAGCTTGAGGATTCATTAGTAAGGGAAGGAGTTAAACCATCATTTTCGGGGTATGGGCCCGATAGCTTAATTAGCTGACCTTACTAGAAAATAATATAGAGGGAGTATAGAGGATTTTGATTCCTTTAGTGTAGGTTCGATTCCTACTTTTCTAAGTTTAGGAAATGAGAGGGTTGGTATACCTCTATGTTTACTTTATCATAGTAACCCTTTTGGATTCAGGCACATTTCCTTGGTTATCTTAGGTAGGGAGGTAGGCCTGCATATGAGATAGGGAGGCTAGTATGTCATAGGCATAAGGCTAGTGTTAGGGGTAGGAAGTTTTTTCAGAGTAAATGTATGAGTTGATCATAGCGGAATCGAGGGTAAGAGGCGCGGATTCATAAGAAGCCTGCGGACAGGAGGAGGGTTTTTGTAGCTAGAGTTAGAGGGAAGAATTCTTGAGGGAGATTGAGTGAGCTGGGGTTCAGGAATAGAATGGTTGTGAGTGCATTTATTAGTATAATATTAGCATATTCAGCTAGGAAGAATAAGGCAAATGGACCTGCAGCATATTCTACATTAAACCCTGAGACTAGTTCAGATTCTCCTTCTGTTAGGTCAAATGGGGCGCGGTTTGTTTCAGCAAGTGAGGAAATATATCATATTATTGCTAGAGGTCAGGAGGAGAAAATGAGGTAAAGAGGTTCTTGTGTAATAGCAAGGGTGTTAAGGGTATAATTACCACTTAGAATAATTACAGATAGGAGAATAATGGCTAGGGTAACCTCATAGGAAATGGTTTGTGCGACTGCTCGGAGGGCGCCAATCAGAGCATATTTTGAATTAGAGGCCCACCCTGATCATAGAATTGAGTAAACTGCTAAGCTGGAGAGGGCCAGGAGGAAAAGTATACCTAGGTTTAGGTCAGTGAGGGGAAATGGTAGGGGGAGAGGCAGTCAGATTGTAATTGCTAAGAGAAGGGCTAGGATAGGGGTAGCTATAAATAGGTAAGGGGATGAAGTTGATGGACGGATTGGTTCTTTAATGAACAGTTTTACTCCATCTGCTATAGGTTGTAATAGGCCAAATGGTCCTACAATGTTAGGTCCTTTTCGGGCTTGTATATAACTTAGAACTTTGCGTTCAACCAGGGTTAGGAATGCTACGGCGATGAGGATGGATAAAGCATAGGATAGTGATATAATGAGGTAAATCAGGACTAAGTGAGTTGCCATATGTTTTATGTGGAGCTAGGGAGAGGATTTGAACCTCTGGGTAAAGGGCTTAAGCCTTCTGCATTTGCCAAGCTCTGCCACGCTAGCGGTCCTTTTCTAGGAAGGGGTTATGGTAGGGCTCTTGGTAATTTAGTTGGGTTCATTACTGGGTGCGAAGGCGTGCCTGTAGCATAGGCCTTACTTCTTCGGTCCTTTCGTACTAGAAGGAGTTATTACATAGATAGAAACCGACCTGGATTGCTCCGGTCTGAACTCAGATCACGTAGGACTGTTAATCGTTGAACAAACGAACCCTTGGTAGCGGTTGCACCACTAGGATGTCCTGATCCAACATCGAGGTCGTAAACCTCCTTGTCGATGTGGGCTCTTGAAGGAGATTGCGCTGTTATCCCTGGGGTAGCTAGGTTCATTAATCAATAATATTGGGTCTGGCTACTATTAGCACGTTGATGAGTTGTTCTTGGTCAAGATGGGTTATCCGGTTTTTGGAGGTTAAGTTTATCTCCAAGGTCGCCCCAACCAAAAAATGCGTACCAGTAAAATCCGAGGGAGTGGGTCCTGTGGAGGAAAATTGTTGGTGGGGATGGTAGCAGGTTTTAAAGTTCCACAGGGTCTTCTTGTCTTATGAAGTTATTCCTGCTTTTGCACAGGAAGATCAATTTCACTGATTATCCGTAGGAGACAGTTAAGACCTCGTTAAGCCATTCATACAAGTCCCGATTTATGGGACAATTGATTGCGCTACCTTTGCACGGTTAGGATACCGCGGCCGTTGAACTTATTGTCACTGGGCAGGCTTCACCTTTAATACTTGACTTAGCTAAAGGCTATGTTTTTGGTAAACAGTCGGGCCTTGGTTTTGCCTAGTTCCTTTTACAGATTTAAATCGTCTTTGAGAGGCACTCCGTAGGTGGGTTAACAAGGTTTTAGATATAGGATCTTGTTAGGGTTAGAAAATATCCTGTAGTTTGTTAATAATGTTATAATGTAAGTTTGTGCCGTAGAGGGGGGGGTCCCTAGTTACTTATTTTAGCATTAATTCTCTTATTTATCATAAGTTAGCCTATTAAGGAAGAGGGAGTCATAGGAAGATTAGGATTTTTAGGTACAGAGCTTTGACGCACTCTTTAATGGTGGCTGCTTGAAGGCCCACAGTTGAGGAACAATTTAATTTATCCGCTGGAAGAGAGTGTGCTCTTTTTTAAAGGAGCTGTACCTCCTTTAAATAACCCTTAATTCATTTCATGTGGGTTGAATATAGTCCTGGGGGGGTGAATTAAGAGAGAACTAAGGTTCGTTTCATAGGCAACCAGCTATCACCCAGCTCGATTGGCTTTTCACCACTACTAACGAGTCATCCCACTCTTTTGCAACAGAGACGGGTTTGCTCAGTAAATAGCTGCTCGTAAGTAGCTCGCTTGGGTTTCGGGGCGGCAAGCTTAAATTGGCATTTTGCTTGGGAAGTTCTTGCTAAATCATGATGCAAAAGGTACAAGGATTGGTCTTTGCTATTTAGCGCTTGGCTTGTCATTGTTATTTCATTTTTCCCTTACGGTACATGGTCTCTATCGCGTCTTGAGTTCACCTTTCTATCGCCTATACTAGGTTAAGTGAGAGAATGCTTTGATTTAGTGGGTGGCATGGTTTAGTTCATATGTAATTTGGTAGCAGAGCTAGAGTTAGGCTTCAAGACGATCTGGTGAGGAGCAGATATCTTTCAGGTGTAAGCTGAATGCTTTTTTTATAGCTACGTCTTGGTAAACTAAGTGCACCTTCCGGTACACTTACCTTGTTACGACTTGCCTCATCTTTAGCTTGAGAGCCTATTATGAATAAGATTGGTTGTAGCTTGTGAGGAGGGTGACGGGCGGTATGTACGTGCTTCAGAGCCAACTTAAAGGGGGCATTATTATCCTGCTTTACTGCTAAATCCGCCTTTTGGGAGTGGTTTCACGCTCCCTGTCGTGGGAAGGGGTTTTCTATGCTAGAAAATGTAGCCCATTTCTACCACCCCATGAGCTATACCTTGACCTGTCTTATTAGCGGGTGGGGTTGCTATTGTGCTCACTGTTGAACCCTCAGTTTAGGGGTGAGCTGACGACGGCGGTATATAGGCTGATTTGGCTAGGGATGGTTGGGTGTATCGTGGGTTATCGATTATAGAACAGGCTCCTCTAGGTGGGTTTGGAGCACCGCCAAGTCCTTAGAGTTTTAAGCGTTTGTGCTCGTAGTTCTCAGGCGGATGCTTAAGTGGTGAAAGCATCGGGATTTAGGGCCAGGCATAGTGGGGTATCTAATCCCAGTTTGTGTCCTGGCTTTCGTGGGGTTTTGTTGATCATGGGACTAAGATCGTTTTTATGGGAGTATTAAATGCATCTTATGCTTATAACAGCTTGGTTGCATGTCAGTCTTAGTTGAAGTGATAGTGAAAAGCCACTCTTTACGCCGTATAAAGTTAATTTGGGTTTCTTGTGTGACCGCGGTGGCTGGCACAAGATTTACCAACCCTGATAAGTTGCTTTAACTAAGTCAAGTTTACACTTATTGCTTAATATTAATTACTGCTGAGTACCCTTGGGGGTGTGGCGATGCAAGGCGTTTTGGGCTGCAATTGGGGAAGTGTGCCTGATGCCTGCTCCTACTGTCTTTTTAAGGTATTGAGGGCATTTTCACTGGGGCGCGGATACTTGCATGTATATATTTGGCAAGAACTAACTGTAAGGTTAGGACTAAGTCTTTTTTGTCCTTGGGTATGTGTAATAGCCGTCTTAACATCTTCAGTGTTATGCTTTATTGTAAGCTACAAGAACTAGGATTGTTTTTGGGTCAAGTGGTTATTATTAGGGTTTATGTTTTAGTTATGGAGGTAGTTGATGTTGATTTAGGATTGGTTCGGTTAGTGGGTTTTAGGTGGTTGGGGAAATAGTTTGGTGGATAACAAAAATGTGTTGGTTGAGCAATTGGAAGTGTAGAAGGAGGTTTGATTGTTGGATTGAATAAGTAGGTTTAGTTAAGATTATGTGTTCTTGTAGTTGAAATTACAACGGTGGTTTTTCAGGCCAAAGGTCTTGGGTAGAAGCCAAGCAGGAATTGTTATGACGTATTTTATACTTTTTTTAAGTGTTAGTTTTATTTTGGGGGGGTTGGCAGTGGCTTCTAATCCTTCTCCTTATTATGCAGTGGTTGGGTTGGTGTTAGCGTCTGTTGTAGGGTGTGGATGGTTAATGAGTTTGGGGGTGTCTTTTGTGTCATTGGTGTTATTTTTAGTATATTTGGGTGGGATGTTAGTGGTTTTTGTGTATTCGGTTTCATTAGCAGCGGATCCGTATCCTGAAGCTTGAGGGGACTGGCGGGTTGTGGGGTATGGGGTTGGGTTAGTTTTAGCGCTGGGGGGAGGGGTGTTTGTTATGGGGTTATCAGGGTTACGGTGATTGGGGTTGGATACGGTGGATAGTGGGGGTGTTTTGCCAGTTCGGCTAGATTTTGAGGGTGCGGCTATGTTTTATTCTTGGGGGGTGGGGCAATTTTTAGTTGCAGGTTGGGGCTTGTTGTTGACGTTGTTTGTTGTGCTAGAGCTTGTGCGAGGATTATCTCGGGGGGCAATTCGGGCGGTTTAAGGGGGCAAATTCAGAAAATAGTTTAATGAAAATACCAGCTTTGGGAGTTGGTGATAAGGGTTTGATTCCTTTTTTTCTGAGGGGTAAGGGGATAAGATTTGGGGTTAATTATTAGAGGAGTGTAGGAAAAAAGTGTTAATTGGGGTGGTGGGGTTGGAAGGGGAAAGAAAATAGTTAAGGTTGCCAATTAGGCGGGGAAATGGGTAGAAGGTAGTGGGGTGAGTTTAAGTGTAAACGAATGAATAAACAAACAAATGATGAAAGGAAAAAATGGGGTGAGTTTAAGTGTAAACGAATGAATAAACAAACAAATGATGAAAGGAAAAAATGGGGTGAGTTTAAGTGTAAACGAATGAATAAACAAACAAATGATGAAAGGAAAAAATGGGGTGAGTTTAAGTGTAAACGAATGAATAAACAAACAAATGATGAAAGGAAAAAATGGGGTGAGTTTAAGTGTAAACGAATGAATAAACAAACAAATGATGAAAGGAAAAAATGGGGTGAGTTTAAGTGTAAACGAATGAATAAACAAACAAATGATGAAAGGAAAAAATGGGGTGTAACAAGTTGGATAAAAAATTTTTACAAATTGATGATGCAAATTTTATTGATTGGGAAATTAGGGAAATGGAATGTTTGTAAAATAAAAAATTTTTGTTAAAAAATTTTTTAACGAAAATTAGTGATGAATAAGGGAAAAGTCCCTAGATCATTGCAAAAATGACAAAATTTTTTGTGATTTTTTGTGATTTTTTGTGAAATTTTCAAGAAAAAATATGTCTGGCGTGCATTAATTAAACTGCAACTTGATGAGAGACGTAATTGAGAAACCAAGCCAACAGCACCTGACGGTGAATCAGTGCAACAGTATGAGACCGAGAAGCATCCTGCCTACCATATCATTAATTTACCCGCGAAAGTGAGAAAACCGCTCGCCGACCACAAGGGGTACATGTCAACCATATATGGGAGCCCCCTGGCGGAGCACTCTGAAGGGCTTATTGAGATCTACCCCAAAAAAAAAACCAAAAGTATAGAAAAGGGAAAATGCCGCGATCACGAGGTCCAAATTGGCCAAGCATCCCCAACCATTAGTAACGGAGCGCAAGTTTAGGAAAATTAAGCAAGTTATGGCCCTGACCGAGGAACCAGAGGCGACAAAGAGCAATTTATGAGAGCGGGTGTAGGGTGGTAGATGAAAGAACGCACCTGAAGCTGGGCATGATAAACATTACTAACGCCGGGTTGCTGGTTTCTCGTGAGAGGTACGATTAATAAATAACCCAGCGCCTCTTGGTCAGTACATAGAGCAAGGTTAAGTGGTGAGAGGTCCTTGAACGGTGGATTCTGGGTCTTTGGAGGTTCCTCGTGTTGTGAAGGTTTTTATGCGAAAGTTAGCGGTGTTAGGTTTTAGTCCGATTAGCGGGATTGTTCCTAGAACATGACATGTTATGAGGTTGTATGGGAATGTGCCTAGATCTGTCTATGGCCGGTTTTGGATGGTATGGGAGAAGATGTGAAGATTTGGTTGGTTTTACAATAATGGTATGCCTGAGTTTCCTGCATGGATTTTATGTCTAATGTGGTGGAGAATGCGATGCAAAGTAATACATACCATAGCGTATGGGGGGAGGGGGGGCCCCCCATGTACGTATTAATTGGGAAATTTGAGGAACTTGAATATTTTTTTGGGAACTTGAATTTTTTTGGACAACTCTAAGAAGGGGGTGATCTTCAATCTTTGGTTTACAAGACCAATGTTTTTTATAAACTATTAGAGTAGTTAGAGATTAAGTATCTTGTTTTCTAGAAGGCTGATAGTGGGGAATAGGATAAGGATGATAGTAAAGTAGGTAGCTGATGCAAGTTGCCCAATGATGATAAATGGATGTTCAACTGGTTGACTACCGATTCATGTAAGGATCAAAAGGTTAGTAACTAGGATTCAAAATAGGAGTTGGGAGATGGGTCGGAAGGTTATTGTTCGTTGCTTTGACATGTGGAGGAATGGGGCTAAAAATAGAATTAGGACGGAGGCAGCGAGAGCTAGGACTCCTCCTAATTTGTTAGGGATTGATCGTAGAATAGCATATGCAAATAGGAAGTATCATTCAGGTTTAATATGAGGAGGTGTAACTAATGGATTTGCAGGTGTAAAATTTTCTGGGTCTCCTAAAAGGTTAGGTGAGAATATAGCAAGTGTTATTAGTGGGATGAGGAGGAATAGAAGGCCTAACACGTCTTTCATTGAGAAGTAAGGGTGAAATGGGATTTTATCACAGTCTGAATGAATGCCTAGGGGGTTGTTTGAGCCTGTTTCATGTAGGAAGGTTAGGTGAATGAAAGTGAGACCTGCAATCAAGAATGGGAGAAGGAAGTGAAGGGCGAAGAATCGGGTGAGCGTAGGGTTATCAACTGAGAACCCTCCTCAGGCTCATTCTACAAGTGTTTGGCCAATATAGGGGATAGCTGAGAATAAGTTAGTAATTACTGTGGCGCCTCAGAATGATATTTGGCCTCATGGGAGAACATATCCTACGAAAGCAGTTGCTATTAAAGTTAGGAGGAGAACAACTCCTGTGTTTCAGGTTTCTTTATATAGGTAGGAACCATAGTAGAATCCTCGTCCAATGTGTAGGTAGATGCACATGAAGAAGAAGGAGGCACCGTTTGCGTGGAGGTTTCGGATCAGTCAACCGAATTGGACATTTCGACATGTATGAGCAACGGATGTGAATGCTAGAGTGATATCTGCTGTATAGTGCATTGCCAGTAAAAGGCCAGTGGTAATTTGAATTATTAGGCAGATGCCTAGGAGAGATCCGAAATTTCATCAAGCGGAAATGTTTGATGGTGTTGGGAGATCAATTAAGGAGTTATTGATTATTTTTAGAAGAGGATGATGTTTTCGTAGGTTGGGGGTCATTAATTTTTAGTTCTGTGTAAGTGAGATAATAATTAAGATAGACAGAGCGAAGGTTCCTAGGTAGGTTTTGATTAATCCGGAGTGGAAAGTAGTTAGGGTTTTAGATGTTTTGAGTTGAAGGATTGCTAGTCCTTCTGGGCCAATTTTTTTATATCAGGATAGGTCGATTAGGTGGGATGCAATGTTTTGGCCGTTGCTTAGGAGGTTGGTGGAGCTGAGGCGGTGTATGAGGGGATTAAAGTATCCTAGAGTGTTGGAGAAGTTTATAGTCATATTTTGCTTAGGAAGGGTGAGTGAATGCGTGAGTTTTGATAGTTCCAGTGCTAGAATAATACCTAATGTTGTGATAATGATGGCTGTGGTTTTTGTAAGAAGAGGCATAGTTATAGGAGGGGTTTTTGTGGGAGAAATATAAGAGGTGATTAGTAATCCAGCCATGATACTTCCGAGAGCAAGACGGGTGATTGGGTTTGTGACTGCTGGGTTGTTTTCATTAATGGGGGTAATAGAAGGAATTCGGGTGTAGTCGGTTTGTACTAGTAGGGTTATACGCAGGCTATAAGTTGCAGTAAATGATGTGGCTACAAGTGTTAGAAGGAGCGCTCAGGTGTTTAAGTAGGAGGTGTTGAGGCTTTCGATGATGAGGTCTTTTGAGTAGAACCCTGCTAGAAATGGGGTTCCTATGAGAGCTAGGTTTCCGATTGTCAGACATGAAGTGGTTGTAGGGAGTAATTTTTGTAGACCTCCTATTTTTCGGATGTCTTGTTCACCGTTGAGGCTATGGATGATAGATCCAGAGCAGAGGAAGAGTATGGCTTTGAAGAATGCGTGGGTGGAAATATGTAGAAAGGCTAGTTGGGGTAGGTTTAAGCCAATAGTAACTATTATTAGGCCTAATTGGCTGGATGTAGAGAAAGCAATAATTTTTTTGATGTCGTTTTGGGTAAGAGCGCATGTAGCGGCAAATAGTGTGGATAGGGCACCTATACAGAGGCACGCAGTTAGAGCGATTTGATTACTACATAATATGTGGTGAGTGCGAATTAATAGAAAGATTCCGGCAACTACTATTGTACTGGAATGGAGTAGAGCGGATACAGGAGTTGGTCCTTCTATAGCGGCTGGGAGTCACGGGTGGAGGCCGAATTGGGCGGATTTACCTGTGGCTGCTAAAATGAGTCCTATAAGAGGAAGTAAGGGTATTTGGTTTGGGTAAGATGGTTGTTGAATTTCTCATGTATTGATTGAAGAGGCTAATCATGCTATGCAGAGGATCAGTCCGATATCTCCGATACGATTATAAAGTACGGCTTGGAGTGCGGCGGTGTTAGCTTCTGCTCGGCCGTATCATCATCCGATTAGGAGGAAGGATATAATTCCAACTCCTTCTCAGCCAATAAATAGGAGGAATATGTTGTTGGCGATAATTAAGATTAGCATAGCAATGAGGAAAATTAAGAGGTAGAGAGAATTTTGTGGCATGAGGTTCTGAGGCTATGTACCATGTTGCGAATTGTAGAATAGATCATGTTACGAATAGAGCAATGGGGAAGAATATTAAGGAGTATTGGTCTATTTTAAGGTTAAAAGGGATTTTGAAGTTTGTAATGAATTTTCACTCTCAATAGAAGGTAGTGTTTTCCATATTAGAATAGATAGAGAGGATTATGGGAATTAAACTGGTCATGAAGGAAGTTTTGACAGTATATATAATGGTGGTTGGGGAGTTTTGATAGTTCTTGGATAGAAGGGGAAGAAGAATAGGAGTAGAAAGAATGGCCAAGGTTAGGAATATGGAGGTGTTGAGAATTAATGGAAAGTCCATTACTTTTACTTGGACTTGCACCAAGATGAATGGCTCCTAAGACCAGTGGATTGCTATTATCCTTTAAAAGTAAGGGGGCTGAGGTCTTAGGCTCAGATGCAAGAGTTAGCAGTTCTTGTTGGTTAAACCTCCCCTCGGCAGGCAAGAAGAGTTTAACTTCTATTTTTAGGATCACAGTCTAATGTTTGGCTTAAAACTATGCTTGCATATGGGGATTCCTGAGATTAGTTCTGGTTTTAGGATGAGGAGAAGGGAGGGTAGAATGTGGAGTGTTATAAGGAGATGTTCTCGCGTATTCGAATTTTGGGTAGTTGTGATGTAAGTTGGGGTTGGTCCTCGTTGGGTTATAAGGAGTATGTAGAGGGTGTAGGCTGCAGTCAGTAGAGTTGCGATTCCGGTTAGGATGATAGTGAATGCAGATCAATTGAAGAGAGCAATTATGATAGTTAGTTCAGCTATTAGATTAGTGGTAGGAGGAAGAGCCATGTTAGTTAGGTTAGCTAGAAGTCATCAGATTCCTATGAGAGGTAGGAGGGGTTGTAGGCCTCGTGTTAAGAGGAGGGTGCGGCTGTGTATGCGTTCATAATTTGTATTAGCTAGGCAAAATAGTATGGAAGAGGTGAGTCCATGTGAAATTATCAAGATTATCGCTCCTGAAAAAGATCAATGGGTTTGGATTATTGTTGCGGCAATGACTAGGCCTATATGGCTTACCGAGGAGTAGGCGATTAGAGATTTAAGGTCAATTTGGCGTAGGCAGATGGAGCTTGTTATTAATGCCCCTCATAGGGCTAAGGTTAGGAATGGGTAGTAGAGGTAGTCGAGCAGGGAGTTTAAGACCATTGAGATACGTATAATGCCGTACCCTCCAAGTTTGAGGAGGAGTGCGGCTAGAAGTATGGACCCTGCGATTGGTGCCTCTACGTGGGCTTTTGGGAGTCATAGGTGTAATCCATAAAGGGGGGCTTTTACTATGAAAGCGAGTAGTAGGGCTAGGCTTGATATGAGGCCTGTTCAGGAGTTTGTAAGGGATGGATGTGAAAGTTTTATTATAATGATGTGCATGGACCCTGTTTGAGTGTGAAGATAAAGGATCGCAACTAATAGGGGAAGAGAACTGACTAGGGTATAGAATAAGAGGTAGACCCCAGCACTTAAACGTTCTGGTTGGCTGCCCCATCGTGTAATTAGAATTAGAGTAGGGATTAAGGTTGCTTCGAATGCAATATAAAACAATATCAGTTCTAAGGCTGAGAAGGCCAGGATGATAAATGGTTGAGCAAGGATTATGGTTATGATAAATATATATTTTCGTGTAGGGGGCTCTTGCTGGAGGTGATTTTGGCTTGCTAACATTATAAGGGGCAGAAGTCAACAAGATAGGACTAATAAGGGGGATGAAATTTGGTCGATACCAAGTCATGGGGATAGGTTCTTGTTAGGGTGGTAGGTTGAAGAGAGTCACTGTAAGCTGGCGGTTGCGATTAAGAGGCTGTGGGAAGTGACATTAAGTCAAAGAAATTTTTGGGGTGATAGGAGGGTTATAGGGAGTAGTATGATCGTGGGGAGAATAATTTTTAGCATTGTAGAAGGTTTAGATTATGCAAATGATCTGACCCGTGAGTTCGGGTGGAAGCTACTAGAATTGCCAGGCCGGCGCCTGCTTCACAGGCTGAAAATGCTAGTATGAGAATGGGTATTAGGGAGGGGGATGTTGTTTGGGTTTGGATGGGCCACATGGATAGGGCAATGTATATGGATAGTATTATACTTTCTAAGCATAGTAGGGCGGAAATTAGGTGTATTCGGTGAAAGGCTAGTCCTAGGCTGCTTAGGGCGAAGGCAGAGTAGAAGCTTAAATGTAGAAAGGTCATTGAGAAAGTCACAGAGTGGGACTGTGGTTTGTTGAGCCGAAATCAACTGTCTTAATTAGACTAACTTTCTGTAGTTATTCTGCTCATTCTAAGCCCCCTTGTATCCATTCATAGATTAATCCGAATGCGAGGAGGAGAATAATGGCGAAGGTTCAGGTTAAAGTATTGAGGGGGGAGAGAAGTTGAGTAGCTCATGGGAGGGGTAGTAAGAGGGCGATTTCTAGGTCGAACAAGAGAAATAAGATTGCGACAAGAAAGAATCGGATTGAAAAAGGGAGACGGGCTGAGCCCAGTGGGTCAAAGCCACATTCATATGGGGATAGTTTTTCTGAATCTGGATTTATTTGAGCCAGTCAAAGGTTTAATGAAGTTAGGATAATACATAGTGATAGAGAGGTTGTAAATATAAAGAGGATTATGTTAATTGCCTTTCTCTGGTTTTGATCCAGATTTTAGAGATTGGAAGTCAATTGTAATTAATATACTAGAAAGGCAGGATCCTCATCAGTAGATTGTTATATAGAGGAATAGTCAGATAATATCAACAAAATGTCAGTATCAAGCCGCTGCTTCAAAGCCAAAGTGGTGGTTGGGTGTGAAATGGAATTTGATGAGACGGAAAAGGCAAATTAAGAGAAAGGATGACCCAATGATTACGTGAAGGCCATGGAATCCTGTGGCTACAAAGAAGGTGGATCCATAGATTCCATCAGCAATTGAGAATGGCGCTTCATAATATTCTATTGCTTGAAGTGCTGTAAAGTAGAATCCTAACAGGACAGTTATGAGTAGGGCCTGAGTAGCTTGATTTCGGTTACCTTCTGTAATGCTATGATGAGCTCATGTAACGGTAACTCCTGAAGCTAAAAGGATGGCAGTGTTTAGTAGAGGTACTTCTATTGGATTGAGGGGTTTGATTCCCATAGGGGGTCATTGCCCTCCGAGTTCTGGGGTGGGGACTAAGCTAGAGTGAAAGAATGCTCAGAAGAATCCTAGAAAGAAGAAGGCTTCGGAGGTAATGAATAGAATTATTCCGTAGCGTAAGCCTTTTTGGACTGTTAGAGTATGGTGACCTTGGAATGTGCTTTCTCGTACGATATCACGCCATCATTGAATTATTACTAAAATTATGGAAAGCAGGCCTAGGAGTAAGAGTTGCATGGAATTGTGATGGAATCATATGGCCAATCCGGAGGTAGTAAGGAGAGCGGCCGCAGCTCCGAAAATGGGTCAGGGGCTTGGGTCTACTATATGGAAGGAGTGGGCTTGGTGTGTCATTAAAGGTTAAATGTTTTCTTGTAAGTAAAGGCTTAGTAGTAGTACAAAGACATAGGCTTGGATTATTGCTACGGCTACTTCTAAAATTGTTAGGAGAAGGAGAATAGCTGTGGTTAAGAGGGATACTGCAGGTATAATGGGAAGGAGGACAGCAGTGGCTGTAGAAATGAGTTGGATAAGTAGATGTCCTGCTGTGAGGTTGGCTGTAAGGCGGACTCCTAAGGCAAGTGGACGAATGAGAAGGCTTGTTGTTTCGATTATGATAAGGGCAGGGATTAGGGGTGTTGGGGTACCTTCTGGCAAGAGGTGTCCTAGGGAAGCTGAGGGTTGGTTTCGTAGGCCTGTTAATAGTGTAGCAAGTCATAGGGGGAAGGCAAGGGCTAGGTTTATTGATAGTTGAGTAGTAGGTGTGAATGTGTAGGGTAAAAGGCCTAATAGGTTGATTATTAATAGTATGATTATGAGTGATGATAAGATTAGGGCTCATTTGTGGCCTTTTTTGTTTAATGGGGTTATCAGTTGTTTTGTAATTAGGTGGAAGAATCAGAGTTGAAGCGTTGAAAGACGATTTGTAACTCATCGGTTGCCAGGGGAGGGAAGCAAGAGAGTTGGGAACAATAGAGAGATCAGAATAAGGGGGATTCCTAGAAGTGTTGGGCTTATAAATTGGTCGAAGAAGCTTAGGTTCATGGTCAGTCTCAAGGGTAAGTTTTTATAGTGGATAATGTTTTGTTGGATGGCGAGTTGGTTGGAGTAAATAATAAAAGTTTAGGTTGAAGGATGAGGGAAAAAGTGAGTCATGAAGTAAGTATAATAAAGAGTCAGGGCGCTGGGTTTAGCTGAGGCATGTCATTAAGGAGGATGGGTAGTCCTCTTTCTCTAGCTTAAAAGGCTAGTGCTGGTTCATAGCTTCTTAATGATTAGGATGTTAGAAGTGAAGATCAGTTTTCGAAGTCTGTTAGAGGAGCTGATTCCACTACAATGGGTATGAAGCTGTGATTGGCTCCACAGATTTCTGAGCATTGGCCGTAGAAGATTCCAGGGCGGGTTGTGATGAAGGAAGTTTGATTTAGTCGTCCTGGAATTGCATCGGTTTTTACACCAAGGCTGGGCACGGCTCATGAGTGGAGGACATCATCAGCTGTGACGATAACTCGGATTGGGGATTCTATTGGGATAACAATGCGGTTATCAACTTCTAGGAGGCGGAAGTGACCAAGTGGTAGGTCTGTGGTTGGTAACATGTAAGAGTCAAAGGATAAATCTTTGAAGTCTGTGTATTCATAGGATCAATATCATTGATGACCAATGGCTTTAAGGGTAAGGTCGGGTTCGTCGATTTCGTCTATTATGTAGAGGATTTGAAGGGATGGGAGGGCTAGTATAATTAGGACGATGGCAGGTAGAATTGTTCAGACAAGTTCTACTTCTTGTGCGTCGACGGTGTTAGAGGATAGTTTTTCTATGAGTATAAGAGCTAGGAGGTATAGAACTAGGCTACAGATGGCTAGAGCAACTATTAGGGCATGATCATGAAATTCGATGAGTTCTTCTATAATAGGGGATGAAGCGTCTTGAAAACCAAGTTGAGAGTGGTTGGCCATAATGTGGAAGGTGGGATGTACTGGGTTTTCACCTGTGATTTAGTCTTGACAAGACTATGTAATTATTTTACTAACAACCCATAAGAAAGAAGCATGAGTGGTTAGATGCGGTTGGCTTGAAACCAGCTTATGAGGGTTCGATTCCTTCCTTTCTTGTACTTGAACAAAAGCTGGTTCTTCGAAGGTGTGGTAAGGGGGAGGGCAGCCGTGAATTCATTCGATGTTTGTGGAAGTAAGTTCTGGTTGTAATACTTTTCGTTTGGATGCGAAGGCTTCTCAGATAATAAATATCAGTATAATTACGGCTATCATGGAGATAAGGGAGCCAATGGAGGATAGGGAATTCCATAAGGTATAAGCATCTGGATAGTCTGAGTATCGACGTGGTATACCAGCTAAACCTAGGAAATGTTGTGGGAAGAATGTTAGGTTAACCCCAAAGAATATTACCCCGAAGTGGGCTTTAGCTCACGTAGGATGGAGGGTGTAACCAGTAAATAGTGGGAATCAATGTGTGAAGCCAGCTAAGATGGCGAATACTGCTCCCATAGACAGTACGTAGTGGAAGTGTGCAACTACGTAGTAGGTATCGTGTAAGGCAATATCTAGGGAGGAGTTAGCAAGAACGATACCTGTTAGTCCACCAATGGTGAAGAGGAAAATGAAGCCTAGGGCTCATAGTATGGGTGGGTCTCATTTAATTGTCCCACCATGTAGGGTGGCTAGTCAACTGAAAACTTTAATGCCAGTAGGAATTGCAATAATTATGGTAGCAGATGTAAAGTATGCTCGGGTATCTACGTCCATTCCAACTGTGAATATGTGGTGGGCTCATACGATGAAGCCTAGGAAACCAATAGATAATATGGCTCAGACTATGCCTATGTAGCCGAAGGGTTCTTTTTTACCAGCGTAGTAGGCTACGACGTGGGAGATAATTCCGAATCCTGGCAGAATAAGGATGTAGACTTCTGGGTGTCCAAAAAATCAAAATAAGTGTTGATATAAAATTGGGTCTCCACCTCCTGCGGGGTCGAAGAATGTAGTGTTTAGGTTTCGATCTGTTAGAAGTATTGTAATGCCAGCAGCTAGAACTGGTAGGGAGAGGAGAAGTAGTACTGCGGTGATTAGGACGGATCAAACAAATAGGGGGGTTTGGTATTGTGAAAGAGCAGGTGGTTTTATGTTAATTGCTGTAGTAATAAAGTTGATTGCTCCGAGGATAGAGGAGACACCTGCTAGGTGAAGGGAGAAAATGGCGAGGTCTACTGATGCACCAGCGTGGGCTAGGTTTCCAGCTAGGGGTGGGTATACTGTTCATCCTGTCCCGGCCCCAGCTTCAACTGTGGAAGATGCTAAAAGTAGTAAGAAGGATGGGGGAAGAAGTCAGAAGCTTATATTATTTATTCGTGGGAATGCCATGTCGGGGGCGCCAATTATTAATGGGACTAGTCAGTTACCAAACCCTCCAATTATAATAGGTATTACTATAAAGAAAATTATAACAAATGCATGTGCGGTGACGATTACATTATAGATTTGGTCATCGCCTAAAAGGGTTCCTGGTTGTCCTAGTTCTGCTCGAATGAGGAGACTTAGGGCTGTACCAATTATACCAGCTCATGCACCGAAAATAAGGTAAAGTGTGCCGATGTCTTTGTGATTGGTAGAGAATAGTCAACGGTTGATAAAAGTCATAGGTAAGATGGCTGAGTGTTGAAGCGTTAGGCTGTAGTCCTTTTTACAGAGGTTTGATTCCTCTTCTTATCGATTCTGTAGTGAAGTTCATGTTGAGTTGCAAGCTCATTGATGTGTATCAAATATACACCAGGATCTAGTAGGCAGAAGCCTGTTGGATAGGGCATTTAGCTGTTAACTAAAGTTTTATGGGATCGAGGCCCATCTGTCTAGAAAGAGATTCTAGCTTAATTAAAGCGCTTGAGTTGCATTCAGGAAATACAGGTTAATATCCTGTGAATTTTAGCAGAAACTAAGGAGAGCTGGTCCTTGTTTAAGGCTTTGAAGGCCTTCGGTTTAAGTAACCTAAGTTTCTAGGAAATAGTAAGTACTATGGGGGATAATGGTAGGAGTATGATTGACAGAGAAGTAAAGATTGTAGTTAAGGGATTAGTTGGTTTGTTAGTCTGTCATTGTTTTATGTAGTTGGTGAAGTTTGGGGGTAGTGTGATAGTTGCACAGTAGGCTAGACGTAGGTAGAAGAAAAGTCCGAGTAAAGAGAGTAGAGAAATGGCTGTGGCTGTTGCAGTTAGTTCTTGCTTAGTGAGTTCTTGAATAATTAATCATTTGGGTAGAAATCCTGTTAGGGGAGGGAGGCCTGCGAGGGAGAGGAGAGTGAGCATGAAAATTGTAGTTAATGGGGGAATTTTGGTTCATGTGGTTATTACAGTGGATAATTTTAGGGTATTGGTTGTGTTGAGAATAAGGAAGATAGCGGAAGTTGTTATGGTATAGAGATAAAAGGTAATTAAAGTTAGATTGGGGTCATAGTTGAGAATAATAGTTATTCATCCAAGGTGGGCGATGGATGAAAAGGCTAAGACTTTGCGAGTTTGAGTTTGATTTAACCCTATTCAGCCTCCTAGGGCTGCGGAGGCGATAGCTATTGAAGTTAGGAGGGTTGAGTTAAGTGATGGGGATGTTAAGTAGAATAGGGTAATTGGTGGAAATTTTATAATTGTAGCTAGTAGGAGGCATGTTGTTATGGTTGAGCCTTGAAGGACTTCTGGAAATCAGAAATGGAATGGGACTAAGCCTAGTTTGATTGAAATTGCAACTGTTGATAGTATGCATGATATAGGGTGGGTTAGTTGGGTGATGTCTCATTGACCAGAAAATCATGCGTTGATCATGCTAGCAAATAGGAGTAGTGTGGATGCGGTTGCTTGGGTCAGAAAGTATTTAGTAGAAGCTTCAATGGCTCGTGGATGGTGGGTTTTAGAGATTAAGGGAAGGATAGCTAAAGTGTTAATCTCTAAGCCAATTCATGCTGTTATTCAGTGGTTGCTTGAAATTGTGATGGAGGTTCCCAAGAGTAAGCTTGCTGTAGAGATTAATTTAGCTTGAGGATTCATTAGTAAGGGAAGGAGTTAAACCATCATTTTCGGGGTATGGGCCCGATAGCTTAATTAGCTGACCTTACTAGAAAATAATATAGAGGGAGTATAGAGGATTTTGATTCCTTTAGTGTAGGTTCGATTCCTACTTTTCTAAGTTTAGGAAATGAGAGGGTTGGTATACCTCTATGTTTACTTTATCATAGTAACCCTTTTGGATTCAGGCACATTTCCTTGGTTATCTTAGGTAGGGAGGTAGGCCTGCATATGAGATAGGGAGGCTAGTATGTCATAGGCATAAGGCTAGTGTTAGGGGTAGGAAGTTTTTTCAGAGTAAATGTATGAGTTGATCATAGCGGAATCGAGGGTAAGAGGCGCGGATTCATAAGAAGCCTGCGGACAGGAGGAGGGTTTTTGTAGCTAGAGTTAGAGGGAAGAATTCTTGAGGGAGATTGAGTGAGCTGGGGTTCAGGAATAGAATGGTTGTGAGTGCATTTATTAGTATAATATTAGCATATTCAGCTAGGAAGAATAAGGCAAATGGACCTGCAGCATATTCTACATTAAACCCTGAGACTAGTTCAGATTCTCCTTCTGTTAGGTCAAATGGGGCGCGGTTTGTTTCAGCAAGTGAGGAAATATATCATATTATTGCTAGAGGTCAGGAGGAGAAAATGAGGTAAAGAGGTTCTTGTGTAATAGCAAGGGTGTTAAGGGTATAATTACCACTTAGAATAATTACAGATAGGAGAATAATGGCTAGGGTAACCTCATAGGAAATGGTTTGTGCGACTGCTCGGAGGGCGCCAATCAGAGCATATTTTGAATTAGAGGCCCACCCTGATCATAGAATTGAGTAAACTGCTAAGCTGGAGAGGGCCAGGAGGAAAAGTATACCTAGGTTTAGGTCAGTGAGGGGAAATGGTAGGGGGAGAGGCAGTCAGATTGTAATTGCTAAGAGAAGGGCTAGGATAGGGGTAGCTATAAATAGGTAAGGGGATGAAGTTGATGGACGGATTGGTTCTTTAATGAACAGTTTTACTCCATCTGCTATAGGTTGTAATAGGCCAAATGGTCCTACAATGTTAGGTCCTTTTCGGGCTTGTATATAACTTAGAACTTTGCGTTCAACCAGGGTTAGGAATGCTACGGCGATGAGGATGGATAAAGCATAGGATAGTGATATAATGAGGTAAATCAGGACTAAGTGAGTTGCCATATGTTTTATGTGGAGCTAGGGAGAGGATTTGAACCTCTGGGTAAAGGGCTTAAGCCTTCTGCATTTGCCAAGCTCTGCCACGCTAGCGGTCCTTTTCTAGGAAGGGGTTATGGTAGGGCTCTTGGTAATTTAGTTGGGTTCATTACTGGGTGCGAAGGCGTGCCTGTAGCATAGGCCTTACTTCTTCGGTCCTTTCGTACTAGAAGGAGTTATTACATAGATAGAAACCGACCTGGATTGCTCCGGTCTGAACTCAGATCACGTAGGACTGTTAATCGTTGAACAAACGAACCCTTGGTAGCGGTTGCACCACTAGGATGTCCTGATCCAACATCGAGGTCGTAAACCTCCTTGTCGATGTGGGCTCTTGAAGGAGATTGCGCTGTTATCCCTGGGGTAGCTAGGTTCATTAATCAATAATATTGGGTCTGGCTACTATTAGCACGTTGATGAGTTGTTCTTGGTCAAGATGGGTTATCCGGTTTTTGGAGGTTAAGTTTATCTCCAAGGTCGCCCCAACCAAAAAATGCGTACCAGTAAAATCCGAGGGAGTGGGTCCTGTGGAGGAAAATTGTTGGTGGGGATGGTAGCAGGTTTTAAAGTTCCACAGGGTCTTCTTGTCTTATGAAGTTATTCCTGCTTTTGCACAGGAAGATCAATTTCACTGATTATCCGTAGGAGACAGTTAAGACCTCGTTAAGCCATTCATACAAGTCCCGATTTATGGGACAATTGATTGCGCTACCTTTGCACGGTTAGGATACCGCGGCCGTTGAACTTATTGTCACTGGGCAGGCTTCACCTTTAATACTTGACTTAGCTAAAGGCTATGTTTTTGGTAAACAGTCGGGCCTTGGTTTTGCCTAGTTCCTTTTACAGATTTAAATCGTCTTTGAGAGGCACTCCGTAGGTGGGTTAACAAGGTTTTAGATATAGGATCTTGTTAGGGTTAGAAAATATCCTGTAGTTTGTTAATAATGTTATAATGTAAGTTTGTGCCGTAGAGGGGGGGGTCCCTAGTTACTTATTTTAGCATTAATTCTCTTATTTATCATAAGTTAGCCTATTAAGGAAGAGGGAGTCATAGGAAGATTAGGATTTTTAGGTACAGAGCTTTGACGCACTCTTTAATGGTGGCTGCTTGAAGGCCCACAGTTGAGGAACAATTTAATTTATCCGCTGGAAGAGAGTGTGCTCTTTTTTAAAGGAGCTGTACCTCCTTTAAATAACCCTTAATTCATTTCATGTGGGTTGAATATAGTCCTGGGGGGGTGAATTAAGAGAGAACTAAGGTTCGTTTCATAGGCAACCAGCTATCACCCAGCTCGATTGGCTTTTCACCACTACTAACGAGTCATCCCACTCTTTTGCAACAGAGACGGGTTTGCTCAGTAAATAGCTGCTCGTAAGTAGCTCGCTTGGGTTTCGGGGCGGCAAGCTTAAATTGGCATTTTGCTTGGGAAGTTCTTGCTAAATCATGATGCAAAAGGTACAAGGATTGGTCTTTGCTATTTAGCGCTTGGCTTGTCATTGTTATTTCATTTTTCCCTTACGGTACATGGTCTCTATCGCGTCTTGAGTTCACCTTTCTATCGCCTATACTAGGTTAAGTGAGAGAATGCTTTGATTTAGTGGGTGGCATGGTTTAGTTCATATGTAATTTGGTAGCAGAGCTAGAGTTAGGCTTCAAGACGATCTGGTGAGGAGCAGATATCTTTCAGGTGTAAGCTGAATGCTTTTTTTATAGCTACGTCTTGGTAAACTAAGTGCACCTTCCGGTACACTTACCTTGTTACGACTTGCCTCATCTTTAGCTTGAGAGCCTATTATGAATAAGATTGGTTGTAGCTTGTGAGGAGGGTGACGGGCGGTATGTACGTGCTTCAGAGCCAACTTAAAGGGGGCATTATTATCCTGCTTTACTGCTAAATCCGCCTTTTGGGAGTGGTTTCACGCTCCCTGTCGTGGGAAGGGGTTTTCTATGCTAGAAAATGTAGCCCATTTCTACCACCCCATGAGCTATACCTTGACCTGTCTTATTAGCGGGTGGGGTTGCTATTGTGCTCACTGTTGAACCCTCAGTTTAGGGGTGAGCTGACGACGGCGGTATATAGGCTGATTTGGCTAGGGATGGTTGGGTGTATCGTGGGTTATCGATTATAGAACAGGCTCCTCTAGGTGGGTTTGGAGCACCGCCAAGTCCTTAGAGTTTTAAGCGTTTGTGCTCGTAGTTCTCAGGCGGATGCTTAAGTGGTGAAAGCATCGGGATTTAGGGCCAGGCATAGTGGGGTATCTAATCCCAGTTTGTGTCCTGGCTTTCGTGGGGTTTTGTTGATCATGGGACTAAGATCGTTTTTATGGGAGTATTAAATGCATCTTATGCTTATAACAGCTTGGTTGCATGTCAGTCTTAGTTGAAGTGATAGTGAAAAGCCACTCTTTACGCCGTATAAAGTTAATTTGGGTTTCTTGTGTGACCGCGGTGGCTGGCACAAGATTTACCAACCCTGATAAGTTGCTTTAACTAAGTCAAGTTTACACTTATTGCTTAATATTAATTACTGCTGAGTACCCTTGGGGGTGTGGCGATGCAAGGCGTTTTGGGCTGCAATTGGGGAAGTGTGCCTGATGCCTGCTCCTACTGTCTTTTTAAGGTATTGAGGGCATTTTCACTGGGGCGCGGATACTTGCATGTATATATTTGGCAAGAACTAACTGTAAGGTTAGGACTAAGTCTTTTTTGTCCTTGGGTATGTGTAATAGCCGTCTTAACATCTTCAGTGTTATGCTTTATTGTAAGCTACAAGAACTAGGATTGTTTTTGGGTCAAGTGGTTATTATTAGGGTTTATGTTTTAGTTATGGAGGTAGTTGATGTTGATTTAGGATTGGTTCGGTTAGTGGGTTTTAGGTGGTTGGGGAAATAGTTTGGTGGATAACAAAAATGTGTTGGTTGAGCAATTGGAAGTGTAGAAGGAGGTTTGATTGTTGGATTGAATAAGTAGGTTTAGTTAAGATTATGTGTTCTTGTAGTTGAAATTACAACGGTGGTTTTTCAGGCCAAAGGTCTTGGGTAGAAGCCAAGCAGGAATTGTTATGACGTATTTTATACTTTTTTTAAGTGTTAGTTTTATTTTGGGGGGTTGGCAGTGGCTTCTAATCCTTCTCCTTATTATGCAGTGGTTGGGTTGGTGTTAGCGTCTGTTGTAGGGTGTGGATGGTTAATGAGTTTGGGGGTGTCTTTTGTGTCATTGGTGTTATTTTTAGTATATTTGGGTGGGATGTTAGTGGTTTTTGTGTATTCGGTTTCATTAGCAGCGGATCCGTATCCTGAAGCTTGAGGGGACTGGCGGGTTGTGGGGTATGGGGTTGGGTTAGTTTTAGCGCTGGGGGGAGGGGTGTTTGTTATGGGGTTATCAGGGTTACGGTGATTGGGGTTGGATACGGTGGATAGTGGGGGTGTTTTGCCAGTTCGGCTAGATTTTGAGGGTGCGGCTATGTTTTATTCTTGGGGGGTGGGGCAATTTTTAGTTGCAGGTTGGGGCTTGTTGTTGACGTTGTTTGTTGTGCTAGAGCTTGTGCGAGGATTATCTCGGGGGGCAATTCGGGCGGTTTAAGGGGGCAAATTCAGAAAATAGTTTAATGAAAATACCAGCTTTGGGAGTTGGTGATAAGGGTTTGATTCCTTTTTTTCTGAGGGTAAGGGGATAAGATTTGGGGTTAATTATTAGAGGAGTGTAGGAAAAAAGTGTTAATTGGGGTGGTGGGTTGGAAGGGGAAAGAAAATAGTTAAGGTTGCCAATTAGGCGGGGAAATGGGTAGAAGGTAGTGGGGTGAGTTTAAGTGTAAACGAATGAATAAACAAACAAATGATGAAAGGAAAAAATGGGGTGAGTTTAAGTGTAAACGAATGAATAAACAAACAAATGATGAAAGGAAAAAATGGGGTGAGTTTAAGTGTAAACGAATGAATAAACAAACAAATGATGAAAGGAAAAAATGGGGTGAGTTTAAGTGTAAACGAATGAATAAACAAACAAATGATGAAAGGAAAAAATGGGGTGTAACAAGTTGGATAAAAAATTTTTACAAATTGATGATGCAAATTTTATTGATTGGGAAATTAGGGAAATGGAATGTTTGTAAAATAAAAAATTTTTGTTAAAAATTTTTTAACGAAAATTAGTGATGAATAAGGGAAAAGTCCCTAGATCATTGCAAAAATGACAAAATTTTTTGTGATTTTTTGTGATTTTTTGTGAAATTTTCAAGAAAAAATATGTCTGGCGTGCATTAATTAAACTGCAACTTGATGAGAGACGTAATTGAGAAACCAAGCCAACAGCACCTGACGGTGAATCAGTGCAACAGTATGAGACCGAGAAGCATCCTGCCTACCATATCATTAATTTACCCGCGAAAGTGAGAAAACCGCTCGCCGACCACAAGGGGTACATGTCAACCATATATGGGAGCCCCCTGGCGGAGCACTCTGAAGGGCTTATTGAGATCTACCCCAAAAAAAAAACCAAAAGTATAGAAAAGGGAAAATGCCGCGATCACGAGGTCCAAATTGGCCAAGCATCCCCAACCATTAGTAACGGAGCGCAAGTTTAGGAAAATTAAGCAAGTTATGGCCCTGACCGAGGAACCAGAGGCGACAAAGAGCAATTTATGAGAGCGGGTGTAGGGTGGTAGATGAAAGAACGCACCTGAAGCTGGGCATGATAAACATTACTAACGCCGGGTTGCTGGTTTCTCGTGAGAGGTACGATTAATAAATAACCCAGCGCCTCTTGGTCAGTACATAGAGCAAGGTTAAGTGGTGAGAGGTCCTTGAACGGTGGATTCTGGGTCTTTGGAGGTTCCTCGTGTTGTGAAGGTTTTTATGCGAAAGTTAGCGGTGTTAGGTTTTAGTCCGATTAGCGGGATTGTTCCTAGAACATGACATGTTATGAGGTTGTATGGGAATGTGCCTAGATCTGTCTATGGCCGGTTTTGGATGGTATGGGAGAAGATGTGAAGATTTGGTTGGTTTTACAATAATGGTATGCCTGAGTTTCCTGCATGGATTTTATGTCTAATGTGGTGGAGAATGCGATGCAAAGTAATACATACCATAGCGTATGGGGGGAGGGGGGGCCCCCCATGTACGTATTAATTGGGAAATTTGAGGAACTTGAATATTTTTTTGGGAACTTGAATTTTTTTGGACAACTCTAAGAAGGGGGTGATCTTCAATCTTTGGTTTACAAGACCAATGTTTTTTATAAACTATTAGAGTAGTTAGAGATTAAGTATCTTGTTTTCTAGAAGGCTGATAGTGGGGAATAGGATAAGGATGATAGTAAAGTAGGTAGCTGATGCAAGTTGCCCAATGATGATAAATGGATGTTCAACTGGTTGACTACCGATTCATGTAAGGATCAAAAGGTTAGTAACTAGGATTCAAAATAGGAGTTGGGAGATGGGTCGGAAGGTTATTGTTCGTTGCTTTGACATGTGGAGGAATGGGGCTAAAAATAGAATTAGGACGGAGGCAGCGAGAGCTAGGACTCCTCCTAATTTGTTAGGGATTGATCGTAGAATAGCATATGCAAATAGGAAGTATCATTCAGGTTTAATATGAGGAGGTGTAACTAATGGATTTGCAGGTGTAAAATTTTCTGGGTCTCCTAAAAGGTTAGGTGAGAATATAGCAAGTGTTATTAGTGGGATGAGGAGGAATAGAAGGCCTAACACGTCTTTCATTGAGAAGTAAGGGTGAAATGGGATTTTATCACAGTCTGAATGAATGCCTAGGGGGTTGTTTGAGCCTGTTTCATGTAGGAAGGTTAGGTGAATGAAAGTGAGACCTGCAATCAAGAATGGGAGAAGGAAGTGAAGGGCGAAGAATCGGGTGAGCGTAGGGTTATCAACTGAGAACCCTCCTCAGGCTCATTCTACAAGTGTTTGGCCAATATAGGGGATAGCTGAGAATAAGTTAGTAATTACTGTGGCGCCTCAGAATGATATTTGGCCTCATGGGAGAACATATCCTACGAAAGCAGTTGCTATTAAAGTTAGGAGGAGAACAACTCCTGTGTTTCAGGTTTCTTTATATAGGTAGGAACCATAGTAGAATCCTCGTCCAATGTGTAGGTAGATGCACATGAAGAAGAAGGAGGCACCGTTTGCGTGGAGGTTTCGGATCAGTCAACCGAATTGGACATTTCGACATGTATGAGCAACGGATGTGAATGCTAGAGTGATATCTGCTGTATAGTGCATTGCCAGTAAAAGGCCAGTGGTAATTTGAATTATTAGGCAGATGCCTAGGAGAGATCCGAAATTTCATCAAGCGGAAATGTTTGATGGTGTTGGGAGATCAATTAAGGAGTTATTGATTATTTTTAGAAGAGGATGATGTTTTCGTAGGTTGGGGGTCATTAATTTTTAGTTCTGTGTAAGTGAGATAATAATTAAGATAGACAGAGCGAAGGTTCCTAGGTAGGTTTTGATTAATCCGGAGTGGAAAGTAGTTAGGGTTTTAGATGTTTTGAGTTGAAGGATTGCTAGTCCTTCTGGGCCAATTTTTTTATATCAGGATAGGTCGATTAGGTGGGATGCAATGTTTTGGCCGTTGCTTAGGAGGTTGGTGGAGCTGAGGCGGTGTATGAGGGGATTAAAGTATCCTAGAGTGTTGGAGAAGTTTATAGTCATATTTTGCTTAGGAAGGGTGGAAGTGAATGCGTGAGTTTTGATAGTTCCAGTGCTAGAATAATACCTAATGTTGTGATAATGATGGCTGTGGTTTTTGTAAGAAGAGGCATAGTTATAGGAGGGGTTTTTGTGGGAGAAATATAAGAGGTGATTAGTAATCCAGCCATGATACTTCCGAGAGCAAGACGGGTGATTGGGTTTGTGACTGCTGGGTTGTTTTCATTAATGGGGGTAATAGAAGGAATTCGGGTGTAGTCGGTTTGTACTAGTAGGGTTATACGCAGGCTATAAGTTGCAGTAAATGATGTGGCTACAAGTGTTAGAAGGAGCGCTCAGGTGTTTAAGTAGGAGGTGTTGAGGCTTTCGATGATGAGGTCTTTTGAGTAGAACCCTGCTAGAAATGGGGTTCCTATGAGAGCTAGGTTTCCGATTGTCAGACATGAAGTGGTTGTAGGGAGTAATTTTTGTAGACCTCCTATTTTTCGGATGTCTTGTTCACCGTTGAGGCTATGGATGATAGATCCAGAGCAGAGGAAGAGTATGGCTTTGAAGAATGCGTGGGTGGAAATATGTAGAAAGGCTAGTTGGGGTAGGTTTAAGCCAATAGTAACTATTATTAGGCCTAATTGGCTGGATGTAGAGAAAGCAATAATTTTTTGATGTCGTTTTGGGTAAGAGCGCATGTAGCGGCAAATAGTGTGGATAGGGCACCTATACAGAGGCACGCAGTTAGAGCGATTTGATTACTACATAATATGTGGTGAGTGCGAATTAATAGAAAGATTCCGGCAACTACTATTGTACTGGAATGGAGTAGAGCGGATACAGGAGTTGGTCCTTCTATAGCGGCTGGGAGTCACGGGTGGAGGCCGAATTGGGCGGATTTACCTGTGGCTGCTAAAATGAGTCCTATAAGAGGAAGTAAGGGTATTTGGTTTGGGTAAGATGGTTGTTGAATTTCTCATGTATTGATTGAAGAGGCTAATCATGCTATGCAGAGGATCAGTCCGATATCTCCGATACGATTATAAAGTACGGCTTGGAGTGCGGCGGTGTTAGCTTCTGCTCGGCCGTATCATCATCCGATTAGGAGGAAGGATATAATTCCAACTCCTTCTCAGCCAATAAATAGGAGGAATATGTTGTTGGCGATAATTAAGATTAGCATAGCAATGAGGAAAATTAAGAGGTAGA
>NW_026990958.1:0-31742 GCF_036250125.1 Pseudopipra pipra
TATTTTTTGATATCATGCTTTTTAGCACTTTTTTGGGTGATGGACAGAGACATGCATTTTTTGGATATTGCAGAATTTTTACTGAACCGCTTCTGATACTCATCACTGAGGAGAGATAAAACCAGTCCTGCTCTTTTAGAATCTGAAGCTGTTATTTTGGCTGAGCCATTCGAACCACCAAGCGAGGCTGTTTGTCCTTTGTGCTGTTCTCTGTTTAACATTTCAGCCTCCTTCCCGCAAGGATGAAGCAGCTCTACCAGGTAGGCCCGTGCGCTCGTGGCGTGCTTGTGCTGCTGAAGCAAACGCCGTCGCCTTCCTTAATTAACCGCGGCTTTTCACCTGCACAGCACGAATACCGCGCGTCCCGAGCGCTGCTTAAGCAAAGGCTTATTTTGGCAAAGACAACTAGCGCTTTGTGGTGACGACACGCCGGGGGAGCACCCTCCCCACCTCGTACCCTTTCCCCGCTGCCGCTCGGGCCGCCCTCCCGCCGGCCGGGGCGGGGCTGGGTTTGAATGTCGCGGCGGGAAGATGGCGGCGGGACCGCCCCGGGCTCTGCCTCCGCCGCGGCCGCGGGGCTTCGCGGCGGCCGCTCCCGCAGGCAGGGGGAGGCCGAGCCGCCCTGCTCCGCCGCTCCCCGGCCGGCCGTGCTGAGCCCCCCGCCTGGCCTCGACCTCTCCCTGCGCAGCAGCGGCTCGGCAGGTACCGGCGCAGGAGAGCGCAGCCCTTCTCTCCCCTTTTTCTTCCTTCCTTCCTTCCTTTCTTCCTTTCCCCGCCTTTCCCTCGGTCGTGCAGCGCGGCAGGTCGGGACGTGCTGGGCGAGGGGGAGCGGGGCTGCCCCGTGGGACGCGGCGGCGCTGTTGGAAGGGGCCGGGCGTTCTCCGAGCCTCTCCCGGCCTTTGCCCCGGGAGAGACGCGTTGCCCCGGGGCAGAAGGCCCGACGCTTCGCCCCTGCCTTTCTCCTTCGATCGCAGTGGCTGCAGCTTGTGTTAGCAAGGTGGGGGGCGTAAAAACGTGAATCGAAGGATTTTCCTGCACTAATCACTGTATAGTTAAGGAAATGTGTGTTCTGTGCACACTTCTGAGGTCGGGCCCGTTTCATTATACGTCGTTTAACGGTGGACCTTATTCTTTTCTTGGCCTCTAGGTGCTGCCATAATACAATAAACAGTATAGTCTGTACTCTGGTGTACCAGGCAAGGCTTATCTGTGTTGTTAAATTGATTCAAGAATGCATATACAATGCACAAGAAGCATGTACAATATACTTCTATACATGATCTACAAGATGTTATATAAATGTCTTGTATTATACAAACATCTTGTGGTAAGGTGTCATATCAAATGGTCCTGCTGCCAGCCAGAGCTACTTAAAGTGAAGCTTCTAGATGCTATACATACATTTTACCAGCTTATTGTGCTCTTGAATCACGAGAGACATCAAGATGTATGCAGCATCAAGTTATAGATAACATCTAAAATCAAGATGTTTATGTAGCATCTTGCAATTTCATTTCTTTTGTGATTTTTCTGTAACTTATTAAAGCATTTACATCTCTTGGTCTCTTCTCAAGTCACGCCACACCTCCCTGGTGTGGTTATACAATTTTGTCAATTTCTGCAAACGGAACTGAGCAAGGCAACCTACACATTTCCACAGGGCAACTCCTCGAAGACAATTCAGTAAGCAATGCTTGTGTCCGACTGGCCCCACATTCTGGAAGGGTTTTCTTTCAGAGAAATCTAATAACCAGTGCTTTTAACCAACAGTTTGTATCTTCCTAATTTTGACTGTTTCTTAGCGTTGTTTTAGTAGGTAAAAAAGAGGTTAATGTCAGTGGTATACTTCTGTACATAAATCTTTAAAGTCTCCTAAGGCACAAGTTTCCAAACTCATGTGCAGTTCTAATCTGCAGATATTCTTCAAACAGCAGAATCATGTAATCCTTTACTCATCCCATCTTTTATATGAAGTTCCTTGGTTTTAACATTAGGAAAAAAGCTTGAGATTGCATCACCTAGGGGTTTTTGTATGTTTCAGAATCCTAATTCTGCTATATTAGTTACTGGTTTGGATTTGCGTGGCAAGGGAGCACTGTAAGGGTGGCTTTTGTGAGAAGCTGCCAGAAGCTTCCGCTGTGTCCCATTGAGCAAATACCAACCAGATCCAAGACGGACGTGCCACTGGCCAAGGCTGAGCCCATCAGCCACAATGGTAGCACCCCTGGGATAACATATTTAAGAAGGCAGAAAAAAACCCTTGTGCAATGGCAATTGCAGCCAGAGAGAGAAGTGAGCATATGTGAGAGAAACAGCCCTGCAGACACCAAGGTCAGTGAAGAAGGAGAGGGAGGAGGTGCTCCAGGTGCCAGACCTAATGTTCCCTGGCAGCCCACGAAGAAGACCATGGTGAGGCAGGTTGTCCCCATGCAGCCCATGGAGGTCCATGGTGGAGCAGAGATCTGCCTGCAGAGGACCCCACACTGAAGTGGGTGGATGCCTGAAGAAGACTATGACCTTGTCGGAAGTCCACATGGACCAGGCTCCTGACAGGACCTGTGGCCCCATGGAGGAAGGAGCCCATGCTGGAGTAGGTTTGCTGGCAGGACTTGTGACCCTCTGGGGGACCCACGCTGGAACAATCCATGAAGAACTGCAGCCTGTGTGAAAGACTCATATTGGAGAAGTTCATAGAGGACTGTCTCCAGTGGGAGGGATGCCACGCTGGAGTAGAGGAAGAGTGTGAGGAGTCCTCCCCTTGAGGAGGAAGGAGTGGCAGAGACAACGTGTGATGAACTGAGTGCAACCCTTGTCCCCCTGCGCTCCTGTGGGGGAGAAAGTAGAGAAAATTGGCAGTAAAGTTGAGCCTGGGAAGAAGGGAAAAGTAAGGGATTGGTGTTTTCAAGATTTTTTTTTATTTCTTGTTATCCTATCAAATCCTCTGATTTGATTAGTAATAAATTAAGTTTCCCCAAGTCAAGTGTTTTCTATTATGGTAACTGGTGAGTGATCTCTCTGTCCTTATCTCGAGCTACAAGCCTTTAATTGTATTGTCTTTCCCCTGACCAGTTGAGGAGGGGAGTGACAGAGAGGCTTTGGGGGCATCTGGTGTCCATCCAGGGTCAGCCCACCACAGTCACAGTTTAGGAAAGACAATTAGGATAGACAGTGGTCTGCTCTGAATTCCCCTTGGGAAGCCTGTTCTGCTTTGTGGCGTACTTCTGTTCTCTCCCAATGGTGCTTAACTTCTTGTTTAGTATTTTATGGTATTTGGATTACACAAAGTGAAACAAAGCTTTCAGAGCTAAGCTATGTCAATTTTTTTATATATATTTGTGTGGAAGAGAATGAACACACACCAGTGACAGCTAGGCTGGGATTAACCTTAAGGTGGCAGTTGAAATTTTTAGTGTGTTGAGAGTAAAAATGCTGCCTGCTTATTCTGGCTAGTATTGCTGATCCAGCCTGCCCTTATGCTGTCAACAATGGTGGGAAGTTTCCTTTTAGAATTTTTTGAATGCACCAGTAGAAGAATGGGTACAGTAGAGTCAGTACACACAAGTACTTGTTTTTCATCTCAATTTGACAAGGTCTTTCACAAAATGCTGTTATAGGAACTTATATATAGGGGAGACTACTCTGGATCAGAAACTTGTTTTCTGTATCAGATGAGGAAAGGGACAAAAAGCTTGAGTTTTTGCAATGATTGGAAAAAAAGAGGAGAAGGAGAGGAAGGAGGCAATATCTGTAGCCAGCATAAAATTGTCTAAGGTTACAAAGACAAAAAATAATCAGCAAGCAACTTAATTAAGCTAGAGGAACTGGCAGTGTTGTGAAGATACTAATCAGATAAACTGAAATATGATACACTGTGGAGACACTGTTGCTTGTTTGATTTATTTTGTGTATTTCATTTATCTGTAAAGCAAGGAAAAAGACGGTGGTTCTGTAATCTGAGGATTACTGAAGCCTCAGTAGCAGTGATTTAAAAGGGAAATGGTATGGATAGGGATAAGATGGCAAATACATTGTAATGCTGTTATATTAATCAGTGCTGAAGCTCTGTTTGAGTAGGTATTTGGTAATGGCTGCTCTGTCTCAAAAACAAATACGGGAGCAAGAGTTTGGCGAAGAAATTAATTAAATGTGGATAATCTTATAGGAGGAAAAGTTGAAAAAAAGAGATAAGAGTAATGGTGAAACATCCATAGGAAATATTGAAAAATATAGGTCACATAGTTTATTGTCTTTTCTTGTAATATAGGATTTTGTAGAGAAGTTTGACATTTAGGTGTATAACCTACATGACCTCAGACTCAAGGATGATACTTGACTTTTAAAATTTTTCTCCTCCCAAAGGTCAATATCAGCAGGTAAATGTTCCTGAAGACCAAGCAGACAAGTTGCTCCTTGCAAGCTGGGGTCTTCCCAAAGCAGTTCTGGAAAAATACCACAGTCTGGGAGTAGTACAGATGTTTGAATGGCAAGCAGAATGCCTAATGCTTGGAAAAGTTCTGGAAGGGAGGAACCTAGTTTACTCAGGTACGCAAACATCCGACAAAACCAGTCCCTCCTAACTTCTCCGCTGCCATTTACAAGAACATGTTGGTGCTGAAGGATTCTGATTGGGCAGATAGAAAAGTCAAGATCCTCTTTTTTTCTGGAGACATCCCATTAAGATCTGTCCCATTGCTGTACCTCAAACCTGGCTTAATGGTCTCTTTTCCAATGTGAGGAGAGACTTTTTTCCCCTTTTTCCCTGTTAAAGTTCCTTTAGAAACTGATAATTAGGAATCAGATAATGTTAATTTTTTTAAAATTATAGGCTATGTCAACCAGAAACTGAATTATAATAACAATGGTAGATAGAAATACTTTTGAGAATGTTATTTACTATCTGTTTTTTTCAGTCCCTTTGTCGTTTCTCTTCACATAACGTATGGGGGTTGTGTGTGTGCAGAAGGAGAAGTAGGACTGGTGAACTAGAAATCTGTGGGAAATTACAATTGGTTGCCTATTTTTCTTGGGAAAAAGGTTCCAGAGCAGCTCTGGGAAGATGAAGAACTTAGAAGGGAGGCGGGTAATTTTTAGTCTTCTTGACTCTTTATAGAGTTGACTGCAAATGTGGTTGTGATTGTGGGTGGGAGACATCAACTGTAGAGTTCCATCCTAGGTTCTCCAGTAACTGCTTTCTATTCTAGGTTTGTGATGCTTGTTTGTTGGATTTCTTTTTTAAACTTTAAAAATTAATTAAAAATTTTTTTTTTTTCAAGCTCCTACCAGTGCTGGAAAGACTCTTGTTGCAGAATTGCTTATTTTGAAGCGAGTCCTGGAGACTCGTAAGAAAGCTCTTCTCATCCTTCCCTTTGTTTCTGTGGCCAAGGAGAAGAAATGTTATCTACAGGTAAGTAGCATTCAAGGAGGTAAATTTATGGGTAGTAGTTGTTGGGTCACATTATTTAAACAGAAATGCAAAAGCATGGATTTGGGGGAAAAAAAATTCAGAATCGTTTCAGAAAGGATTTATAGATAATTTAAGATTTTCTCTAGGTTGAGATAAAAAAATGAAAGTTTTAGCCAGAAAGGGAACGTGGAAAAATTTTATAGAGTCGATTAAAACATTTTATTTCAGCTTTGACTTTTAAAGCATTGTTGCTTGCATTTATTCACAGATTTTATAATATACAAACTTTAAAGGAAGTTTCTAGTTAGAGATTGTGTCAGAAAAACTACAAAGGGAAGGTGTTAACATTATCTGAAAGGATAAAAAGATATTTTAGATTTCCTTGGGGTGTTCCACCACAATTTTGTGCCTTTGATTTCACTTTGTCTTCTTCACTCCAGGTATTTAAAAAATGAAATTACAGCAGGATCAGTCTTTTTAAAACATAAATATTTTTTCTCGGAAGGGTTTCAAACATTGTTTCCATTAGGTAACAACAGTGACTAAAGCCAAATCCAAATCCATCAAGGTTTTTTGTTATGGTTTGTGGCATTTAGCACATTGTTGTTTGGTAATCAACTGAGATGGTATCTTAACCTTGCAAATTGCTAGGAAGTCCTACAAACTGAGTGCAAAAGCTACTTTGTAGCAATTGATAATGGAGACAAGTTTTTCCTTTAATCTTGTAAAGCTGGAAGATTATCAATGCTGTGTTGTACTACTCCTGGCCTAAGGTTTGGCCGTAGCTGCACGTATTTGAAATCATACGGTATCCTACCCGTGAGGTCCAAACATTTGTACCTTTTGTTAATGCTATGTGTGATGTGCCAAAGCTTTGGCACTGCAGTAATGAGCCCTGGAAGAAAATAAGTTGTTTCTTGGCTTTGTGTCATCATTGTATTTGGGGTTACACATTTGGCTTTCGCCCAAGATTTGTCAAGAGGAAGGCTTCTTCGTGCATAACCCACTTGTAACTGCTGCACTGTGTGTTCTCCAACATTTTTAATATGAAATCTTTTTATACAAAACAGTAGTCCATAGCTTTTACTCAGTTATGTACAATTCATCTCACAATGTGTGGCTTCTCTTTTGGAAATGAAAAATGACAGTGGAAAAAAGAAGTATCAGTAACTGGCTGAGCTATGGCTTTAATCTGATTAGTAGGCATTAACACTACTAGGAATTGTTAAGTGTAGAATGCAGGCTTTTATGTGATTCTAGTAGGCATTAGTCAAAATTCAGAGTTGTAACCTTGACATGACGTTCTGTATCTTTGGAAAACAGTCCCTGTTTCAGGAGGTGGATGTGACAGTTGGAGGCTACATGGGAAGCATGTCTCCAGCTGGACGTTTCTCTGCTCTGGATGTTGCTGTCTGCACCATCGAGAAAGCCAACGGACTAATCAATAGGCTAATAGAAGAAAACAGAATGGACTCACTGGGTAAAATACCAAGGCTTGACCATTGTGGGGATGAGGTTTATTACGTATTCTGAGTATATGTAAAATCATGGCATGCTTTGAATTTGTTCAGTTATGTATTTGACAGACATACCATACAGGAAAATTGAGCAATTTTCTTCTTCCAGAGCACCTCTGATTTGGATTTGGGAGGGCAGTCAGCATTATTCCATGTAGCTCAGGATCTGGGATGAGTATGTAGAAGCTGCAGGTTTTAGTTTGTCTGACATGGTTGAGAGTCCATGGACAGTGATTAGTTGCAGTAAGCAGTGATTCCCATTGCTAGAAAACATCTCCTAATTAATAAAATTGAATTAAAGGTCTGAGATATGTTTGAGTTCAGGAATGTATTATGTTTGTTTGTTTTGGACAGAAATTGATGAATTTATGATCTATCTTCATTTAGCTCAAGGAAGAGAAAAGATTATGTTTTGTGCTCATCTGGATCCAGATAAGCAGAATGAATAGGGCTCCTGTGGATAGGCATGGTGACTAGGAGGGCTGTGGCATTCATTTCTGTCTTGTAGTTCGCTCAAAAGCCCTCTGTCCTTGTAACACTGCTTCTGGGTCACTGTGGCCCTGATGGCCACTAGATAAGGTTAGTATTCATTTAGTATTTGGGAGGAGATATAAAACCTGAAGTAGCCCAGTGTTTCCAGTGAGCACTTGGAGAGAGATATGCTTTCCTAGTCTAATCATAAGTTTGTTCTTCTTTTTGTTTCTCTGCTCAATAAAGCTATATCCAGTTATGTTTTATACAGTAATCCTCCCTGTCTTCACTCTGTCCTGTAACATAGCTGGTTGCTATTTTAAGAATACAAAAATTGGAAAAATAGCTGAGTATCAAACTGCTCTGAGACCTCCACCTTTGAAACTGCTGTTCTGTGTGCATCTGGTATCATAATATTCTGCTGCACTGTATACCAGAAGATTTTTTTAAAGGGAGAAAAAGGGAAATAAAGCCTTTCAGGATTTTTTAGAGTGTGAGATCATGGGATAACACATTCACACCTGGATCTGTAGGGGCTGAATCACCATGAATGCTTTAGAAACTGCCAGTGGGCTGGAAGATGAGTGGGTGACTGTTGTGCTGCATTTTAAGCTCATTCAAACTGAGGCTCCTGCAGTCCAGCTCAGTTCTTGAATGTACATCTTCATCCTTGCATTTGTAAGAGAATGGTGATCATACAGTTAGTTATTTCGATATATTACTACTTAGTTTAGGGGTTTTTGCTTGTTTAAAATGGGGTTAATTTGATCCTAGGTCACCACACTGTACAAGCTCTACCGCCAGCACAAGGCAGATAGCAGGGTCAGGATAACCACCTTGATGTTGGCTTGGGTGTCTTGGAAGCATGCTCAGTGTACTAAAATGTGCCAAATTCCTTTAGCTGGGACCTCCGTTTCATCCCTACATTTTGTTGTGGTTTCTAAGATGAATGTACCTGAGACGAGTCATTTAAGTGTAAGCAGCCAAATGATTACAAGATTTGACTTTGAATATGTACCCTTAATACCAATAACTCCTTAAAGCATCATGTTTTAATTTTACCATTTGAAAACACCTCCACTGCAACCATCCATTTCCCTTGTGCCCCAGTACAGCCATATAATGGAAATAAATGTAAAAATGTGTTCTGTTTTTTTTTTTTCTTTCTTTTTCTTTGACATCAATTTTTGAATTAATTTGATTTTAGAAAATCATCTTTATGTAAGAAATGGACAAATTTTCTGTTTGAAGATAAATTTTCATAAAAGCTGTAAAATATGGGCATGAACTGAAAATGCCAGTTTAACTGTCACCTAAAGCACGCTTGTCTGAAACTGCAAGATTGTACCTTGTCTTCTAATTAATTCTAAATTTAGACTGGTTGGTAACAAGAGTGTTTTATCTTTTGAGATGAGTTATTGGGAGATGACTGCAATCTTGGCTGGATTCCATCTCAAGCTTGAGCTATTCCTTTTGTCGATGTCAACCCTGTGCTGATAGCTCACAGCTATATAGCTGATAGCTTTGGAAATTGTTGAGAGAAACTCAAATCTGCCTGCCAGAGCTCTTTTTGCTGTATGAAGCAGTTAAATGCAATGTTGTGTTGCTAATTATTGTGTAACATGTCAGTTTTGAACATCCAGGTACACAGGAGATGATATTCCTCTTGTTGTTCAGCCTCTTGACACTGACGCTGAAGAAATTTTTGGGAAAGTAGTTAGAGAAAAATCTGCTGCTTTCTCAGTGTGTCAGCTGGGAATGGATTTTTTATGTGCTGTTATGGTACTTGTTTCTTTTCTTAGTTTAAACTTGAAATGAAAAAGTTACCAGTTTAATTGTACTAAAAAAACCCCAAACAAAATACCAAATCCTCCCTCCTTGTTATTCAGAACTTTTTAGTTTTAAACAGGATGGGGACTTAAAGCAGCCTAGTTATTCTCCAGTAAACGTCTGATAGCTCTCATGTACTTTTTAGGAGTTTTTTTCTCAATGGTCTTCTAGGGACACACCTAATTTGCAGACAGAAAAGGAGGCTGAGGCGAGACTCATTTTCAGTAGCAATGTAGTATGACAAAGTTCTGGCCCTGCTTGCCAGAACTTCCTAAACTTGTAAAGTAGAAAACACCATTGCATGCCGGGGCCTGAAGTCCTCCTTGGCTGCAATTTCATTTTAAGAAGGGGATAGCTTTGTGAAAAATACCAGTTGCCTGTTTGCTCCTGCTGTGTTATCCCAGTGGGTGTGTTCTGAGTGCTGCTTGAATAGGGGAGAGCACTCGTGCACATGTGATAGTCAGGTCTCACCAGCTTGCAGGCTGCCAGGGCAGTACAGTACACAGGTTTAATGTCTGAGTATACATTATAGCTGAGTAGCAGCAGAAGGTATAAAACAAGTGGCCCGTGCAAAAAATAGCGGCATTCCCTGTGCTTTGGCCTGTAGGTACCACTAGTGTTCTATGCTTCATCTCAGGAAGTAAAGTGTGCTGCTGCTTGGCACGAAGACTGGAAAGGTAACTTGTATGGATTTTACTTCAGTAGATCTCTGATTAAACTGTCCTGTCTCAGCTTCTGGAAGAATTCAGACAGATTGTTGTATGGGGAAGCAGGAAGAAGCTTTTTGTGGAAGCTGAATAAATGCGTATTTGGTGACCAATGAATTGCCACTTTTTGCAAGTGAACACTGAATAGAGGAAGTGCAGGAAGACAGGGGAGCTGGATGGGTGGGAGTTTGTAAAAGAGGCTGATGAAGCAGTGCAGCACTCTTTTCCAACTTAAGTGGCTTGAAAGAGAAGGAGGGAGAAAACAGACGGAGAGAAAAGGAACATATGTGGGAAGGAGAGAAAAAAAATAAGAAGGAAAACCAGCATTGAAACAGATAATATAAGGTCACATTTGCCCTTAAGCTCCTGCTATTTTATACCAGAAAGATATTACATAGCTGCACCAAAGAGGAAAAAAAAATTTCACAGCAGCAGAACTAATGAAGCGTGGTGTCCTCTATGCCCTGCTTTTTTGGGTTTAACCTTCCTTTATCCAATTCCATCCTGGATGGAATCCTGGGACCCTGTCAGCTGGCCAGAAATGGTACATACCACTGCTGGAATGTGTGCAGGAGGGGCACTGGGTGCCTTAGTTGTAGTGCTTCTATGTTTTCTCCTCAGGGCAGACCATAGTCTGGTCTGTTGTCTCCAGCTGCTAATATTCAGAAAGCTTTTTAGACATTATGCTTTTAGATATTTTACACATCTTAAAAATTTGATGGAGGCAGTTAATAGATTAAAAAGTCATTTGCAAGAGGTAGGATGACAGCAAAGCTGTCACCTAAGAATATTTTTTCATTAGAAAGCCAAAGCTAGATAGTAGGGCTCATTCAGGTTTGGTTAATGAAAGACCATATAATAGGAAGCAGACTATGCCCAGTTTAATTACATCTGCTCCTGGTTTTTTTTCTGACATTACTGTATTAGTAAGAAATAATGTTTTTAACAAAGATAGTGGTGTCAGCAAAGCTTTTGACTTGCTCATTTTGGTGCTGGAATTTTCGTTTCCAGATAATCTGAAGCCTGGGGGTTTTTACTTGTAGAGAAGTTGCAGTACAGGTACTGCAATACTGTTTTGTGTGGTGGCTAGACTAGCAACCTATTTATTTTTCTTTTTTAAAAGCTGATTGTGTGCATGTGTGTGGTTGGGGGTGTGTGTGAAACAATGTCATGACATTGGTTGTGATTTGTCTCAGTGGCAGAAGGAAGCTGTAGTGGTGTTGGTAAGCACAGCTGGATTTGTGAATATAAATTTCAGTTTTTGTGGAATGTGAAAGGATTGGGGCTATCTGTTCTTAGTGTGGAGGTTGGTCAAATATAACGTGAGTGCTTTTCTTTATCAGGAGTGGTGGTTGTGGACGAGTTGCACATGCTGGGAGACTCTCATCGAGGATATCTGCTGGAACTTCTCCTGACCAAAGTCAGATATGTTACAGAGAAGGTAGCAAAACGGTGGGTAGACCAGGATGTTTGTCTTTTAATGCTAAATTATGGATGACTCTAAATATTTTGTTCTCTGGGTGATTGGAAATTTGGGTTAGCTCCAGGGTTTTTACAATAGTGATGACCTAGACTATTTTGGTTATTAAGATCTCATCATATCACCTCTCAGGGGCCTGCCATTATAGTCAAAACCTCTTTTCCTCATGGTTTTCAATTTATGTGCTACCATGGGATTTATTCTCTCAGGAAAAGAAATAAGGCTGAAGCTTTCATTTACTTCTTTAGCCTATTTAAGTTTTTTTTAAAAACTTTGGATTTTTTTAGAACAGTTTTGCTAGCAGATTTTTTCGTTATTTCATGGAATGGAGTATTTATCCTTCAGAAATGTTCAGGTATTGTGGAAGAGTGGGCATATTGTTAGCTTGTACATGGTGAATTGGTCAGAAAGCTTAAGAGGATGTGCCAGTAGTCTGCTTAGTTAGCACTGCTCAGGACAAGCTCTGGTTTTGCTTATAAAATGCGATAGCCTAGTGGTTGCATGGTTTCTTGCCTTTAGCACAACTGATTGGACACTGGGGAACAGATTAAATGTTTCAGAAGAGCTTTAGAGGCTTTTAAGAGTTCGGTACCTAGATCCTCAGCAGCAAACTGTCCAGCAGTTCCATAGTGCCCAAACACAAACAAAGGCAAATGGAGGAGAAGGTCTAACCTTCTTAATCTGCAAGGCTTTTGCAGACCCAGCTAAAATTCTGTAGCATATTTTTCTCCTCCTCAGTCAAATAGTGTGTTGTGGAGCTGGAACTTTTTTGATCCTTGAAGGTCAAAAGTTGCTTTAGGAAAAAAAAGGGTCTCAGGTTGCTGTAGGGGCAAAAATCTGCAACCTTGATGGCCAAGCTGTACTAGCAAATGCTTGAAGGGCTTGGATTAGAGAGTCTACCCCTCCCCATCTTCCTTATTTCTGTCTCATCAGTGACTGGTTTTTTATACTATGGCTTCTGGGTTATCTTGTTTCTTTGCCAAGTGTTACAACCGACCCCTGAAGGCGAGGTCTTCTAAAAAGATTGTCTGTTTCTGAGCTCATATTGATTTGTCAGACCTTTTATTTTTTAAAGTCTCAATTTATGGCTCAGTGCAATGCAAATGAGTAGTTTTCAAACATAAGCATAGGAGCATTAAAAAAACCCCAAAACTATTGTGTGGATGTAAAAGCCTGAATTAAAATCTACATTTGGGTATCTAAATTAACAGTTTTTGTTTTCTGGCCTGTTAGGAGTCCATTACTTCTCACTGCCTTTAATGGAAGCTGCTATTCAGCACTTTAAGAACTGAAGCTACTTGCATTTTTGCTGAATTTAGGGCTTTGGTTCCCAGATCTAGGAAGACCTTAGTTTAGTATTATTTGTGTTGAAATGGAAACAAAGAGAAGTGTTTTAATTAAGGCATTTAAGCTTAGAAGATTGCAGTGGAGATTAAGCTATTCCTTTATTTCCATGTTTTTGTTAGTGTCAAGGAACTGGTTGATTTATGTATTTGTTTTCAGTTTCTCCAAATAAGCAGTCATTTATATCCGTTGTTACCTAAAGAAGGTTGAGGTTTAGGTTCAAAATGATAAAAAGTTGAATTATCTTGTTATTAATGCATAACATTGTGTTTGCTAAGAGTAGAGTACGGCTTGTTTCTTTGTCAAAAAGTTAAAAAAAGTAGCTTTGTATTTTAGAGTCTGGAAGGAAGTAGATTGAGTTAGTTTTTCTGAATTCTGTTTTCCAGAACAGTAGCGAGTGTTGTCACTAACTTTTGTTTTCTTTTAACCACTTCCAGAGAGGTGAAGATGACCAGTCCTGGTTTTGGTGGGATACAGATAGTAGGCATGAGTGCTACTCTCCCTAATTTGGGACTCCTAGCCTCGTGGTTAGATGCAGAGCTATACTGTACAGATTTTCGCCCTGTGCCCCTCAAGGAGTGGGTGAAAATTGGCAGCAACATATATGACTCCTCCATGAATTTAGTGCGAGAATTCCAGCCCAAGCTTCAACTGAAGGTAACAAAACTCTGAGCAGTGGCTTTGGGATGACACCTTTTGTAATGCTGAAGTTAAAAAGACATCTCTTGGTATGTTTTTAGTTTCTTTTTAAATAGATGACATTCCTGTCTTCATTGTTTACTTCATAGATTATATGCTCCAATTTAGAACGAAACTGTACTTTTTGTCTTCTACTGACTTAAACAACAAAAAACCCCAACCCATACCCCCTCATTAACATCTTGACGTTTCTTCAATCTGACTTGAAGACAAGGTTGACTTTGCAGTTTCTGAGCACTTGACAGGTATAAAGAGTTTGATTCTTCCCTTACCCACCACCCCATCTTGTGTCTGGGAATCTACTTCACTTTCATGAATGCAGGTAAGTATTTCCTGCTTAGGCCAAGGAATTTGCATTCAACACTGGGATAATATGTTTGCATTAAAATCTGGTATTGAACCTCCTTGTGTTAAACTGCTAAATGATTTAATTTTGTCAGTGATTAGAAGGCAGATGTCCATCCTGATTCTTCTGAATCTGTTTTCAGTATTTAGTCCTCTTACACACTTGAAAAGGATATGGAAAGTTAAGGGTAACGTAATACTATAAGGATTTTGAAGAACAAAATGGGTAGAAATGGAAAATTTGTGCTTCCTACTTGTAGGTTCCTTTTCTGTGAAGTCTCTGAAGGGTGAATATTATCTCTGTTCCTTTGAACTGCTCTGTGTAATACTAGTGTAGTAGTTGGACAGTATGGACTGAATTCCAGCAATATTTTGAAATATTTTGCACTCAGATCTCGTCCACAAATGTTATCATGTCAGTAGCATGGTGACACAGCAAAGAAAAAGGGTCCCGGAGACAAAAGGAAACATTTGTGACATGAATATCTGGAAGCTTGCTTTTATGTGGTCATATTGAGAAGGTGATGTTACATCTCCTTTTCTGGATTTTTTTGAAATAGTTGCTGTGGATAGTTACTAAATTAAGTGGAAGAAAGATCTAAATGAGGCTTATGACTCAACAGTTTAAAGGAGTTGGCTTATTTTATAAAACCAGGTGATCTTGAGCTTGAAACCTGTCACTGAACCTTCGGACTTTTGTGTCTCAAACTGGACCAGGAAAGGGAACTTGATGACCTCACCACTTCAGCTGAATTTGGCAGAATCCTTACTGAGCTTTTGATGTGTATATGCAGTTTCTGACATTGTTCCCCTGTTTTCATTTGCATTTTAGTGCTTTTTATTTCTTCCTGTATGCCTACATTTTTCTCTTACTCCTTTGGCCTGCTTACTAGAAGGGAATCTGTCTTAGCCAAGTAAAACAGATCAGTTGCAGGGACTCTCTTAGGATCTTAAAACTAAAAAAGCAAGCTGTAAACAGAAGGGTTTTGAAGGGACATCTATGTAAGTATCAATAAAAGCCTTCCACTGTGCTCTGAACACTTGCAGTCTTTGGTCAGCAGTGCTTGCTGAGTGCATCTTATTGGGGATGCTTAGACTACTACATCTCATGCTTTTAGTTCAGACATCCTAGTTGACAAGTCTTCCCTAGTTACTGTAGAGGAGTTTTCCCTCGGGGCTCTTCCTAGTTCTTCGCCACTGCTGTTAGCTGTGACATGGAGGTTGCAGTGATTTTTTTGTTCACTGTGTGACCTTCATTCAGAAGCAGATTTATGAAAGCAAGATGTAAAATGTTACATTTATTCATAGGTAGGTCTAGAACTGTCCTCAAAAATAGGGTCATGCTAGTGCTTGAACTTCATAAAGCAAGACAGAAAATAAGATAACAGTGCTCCATCTTCTTTGTTTGCTCCCTCTTTCTTGAAGTAGAAGATTCCTACTGAGACACAGAATGACAGCATTTACAAACCTCATTCAATCTGAGAGTACCTTGAAAATATTTTGTCTCAATTCAGGGAGATGAAGACCATGTTGTGAGCCTGTGTTATGAGACTGTTTGTGGTGGCCATTCAGTCCTGCTTTTCTGTCCATCCAAGAACTGGTGTGAGAAGCTGGCAGACATCATTGCCAGGGAGTTCTACAGTTTGCAACAAGCTGACAGTAAGAGAAAAGTAGTTTGTAGAAGACTATGGTATGCACAGTGTCTTCAATGAAAATTAATTTTAGTAGGAACTATAAAAATATTTTCCTTCTCAAGGTTCTGTGAAAAACTCCACCCTGGTCCCAGTTGTTGTGGACAGAGAAGGGATCAATGAGGTTCTGGATCAGCTAAAGCGTTCTGTCTCAGGTCTGGATTCTGTGCTCCAGCGTACTTTGCCATGGGGAGTGGCATTTCATCATGCAGGTATTCCTGAATATCCTGGTCTTGAATTCTGTAATGGTGAAGTTATATGGGTTCTTTTCACTGTAGGTACCAGCAATTTAGCGGTTGCTTTTTGAAGCCTTTAGTAGCTTATGCCTATATAAGCTTTGAGAATCCCACAGTTAGAGGTAAACTTGAAATTCTTTTATTGTGGCTGAAGACTTTAATTCACAAATTGTTATGATAAACCTATGTGTTGTGTTGGATAACAGAAACTTTTAAAATATAATTTAACTGATTTTTTTTGCAAAATGCCTGAAAAATTAGCTGATTTGCAGCTCAAGCATTTTCAAGTTGTCCCTAAAGCTGTCAGAGTATTTCAGAGCAATTTCCCTCAGCTTGATACTGAAATAAATGAGTAAATAGAGGAAGTATAATAATGGACATAAAAATAAAAGGAGCATGTGCTGTGAACACTTCTGATTAGATATTTTATTTCTTACTTAAGTAGGTAATAGTGTTGCCTGTTGATTCACCTAGAAAAGGGACTGACTGGGAGAGACAACAGTAGCTATGGCATTGATTAGGTGGGAGGAATAATTCCAAATGCTTATGGAATCTGGATTTCTTTCTCAAGAATAAAATTGTCATGAAGCCCTGAAGGAAATGTAGAAAGATACATACTAGACCTGTAACCCATAATGGAAATAATGAAGCAGTCCAGTCAGGACAGTAGGTGAATAAATCCTAGTTCCCTGCTGTTTTCTCATTTTTATTTTATTTATTTATTTATTTATGTATTCAATTGCAGTACTTGTAGATACGCAGTTAGGAGCTGTTCATCTTGCTACCATGTGTGCAAGCACCTTAGAAAAGCTAGTGTATTACTGTCAATTGAGTAATAAATACTTAATGATGAAATTTTGGTTCACCTATGGGTCAAAAGAAGTTGACTAAGGTAGTGTTGTGATACTAGTGAATGGCGAATGTTCGTTAAGTTTGTTTGTTCTTCCCCTTGCTTGCCAGTAATATTATTAGCTTTTAAATGCAGTGTCACCGTGACAAGGTTCACTAAAAGCCACGTCTCCTCAGGTCTTACTTTTGATGAACGGGACATTATTGAAGGAGCCTTTCGCCAAGGCCTGATTAGAGTCCTGGCAGCAACCTCCACGCTCTCATCTGGAGTGAATTTACCCGCGCGCCGAGTAATTATACGAACACCCGTGTTCGGTGGCAGACTGCTGGACATTCTCACTTACAAGCAGATGGCTGGAAGGGCTGGCAGGAAAGGAGTAGACACAGAGGGTAAGCAGAGTCTTTATTAACATTCTGTAAGGATGGTGTTAACCTGATTAAATCCAGGGCAGTACTTTGCAATTAGTGACTAATCATGATGAATTCCTTTGGTATTCAGTATGATTAAGTTAATCAAGATGAATTTGTTTGGTATTAATTTGTTTGGTATTAATGGAGTAAAAATTGTAATTCCCAGGGGATTCTTTTCACTCCAGGAGACTGACTTTGGTATTTACATGTCAGTTACTTCAGGAACAGGATGTTTTCTCCTTTGAATTCTTGTTAGCTTCCAAGGCTGTGTTGTTCTTTTGCCTTAATTCTGTGATCCCTGGTCAGTTAACTAAAATATTTACAGTTTCAGTGAGAAAATTTACAGTAAACTCTCACTGGGCAGGCCTGAAATGTAAGAAATGCATTCCAAGTCTACTGTCATAATTTGACAAACTCCTGTTGTCTGAAATTCTAATTTAGATTTATTAAACTTCTGCTAAACTTAACCATGAATTTTATGGATCTTGAAAGTAGCAATGCAACAGAGAACAGGGAAATATGAATAGTAGTTCATAGATAATGTGACATCTTCTTGCAAACAGTGGCACTGATAGATGGTCAACAAAATAATCCTGCCCGTTATTTTAATTTGCAATGAAAATTTATCTTCGTGGATGATGTTTGAAAAAAATTGCATTATATGAGTATAAACACGGCAGAAAATAAGAAGTTCAACAGATGCGGGAAGTGGGATTTGCCCGACTGATGGTTTGATTGGTGCTTGCTGGAACCCTGTGTAAGCAGACTGTTCTTACATTTAGCTTTCTATTTTTGCCAGAGTAGCATAGCAACAGAGCATTTTGCGACCTATATCTCCGTGAGCTATCCCTATGCGTTAAAGAAAAGGGCAGCTGCATGCTGTATTTTGAAATTTTCCAGACTTTGTCATTTGACTGTAGCTGGCAGGTGTAAAATGACATTATTCCTTGAAGTTTCTTCTTTTTCCCCTTGAAGTCACAATAATTAGTACCCTTTTTGACAGTTCTGATGTGACTGTGTTGTGCACAGTAAGCAGTTGATTTTATGCTGATAAGCTTCATGAATGTACCATTTTTTTCCACTCCACAGAGTCTTTTGGATGAGAACATAAAGCTATGTTGCCAGCTGCTACTCTTTCACAGAGTAGGGAGACTGGAGGACAGCAACTTCAGCTGGAAAAAATGCCTTATGTGGATATGAAATTCAGCTGACAGACAAAAGATAATTGCTCTTGGGTAGAATGCCTCCTCCTCTCCCACCATTGTACTTTTGGGCTGTCTTATGGTTAGATCTTTTAGTTTCTTTTTCTTGGTTTGATGGAAATTTAAAAATATCATCTTAGAGAATGAAATTTGATTACTTTTGCATTCATCAAAATTTTCATGTTCCCAAGAAGAAATAGGTAAAGCTGCTCCATATCGATGAACAGAACTTAGAAATATAATAGGGCCTTTATTGTTTTTAATGAAGTTTTATGCCTGGGTAGCCAGAGCCTTCTGGTGTTTGTCTAATCTGATGCTAACCTACTCTTTGCCTTGCATCTGGAATGGTAAATAAGGAATATTGGACTGCTCAGTTCCTTTTTTTTTTTTTTATTGTTTACTAGATTGCAATTATTGACTTTAAGTTCTCAGTGGCATCTTGGGAAAAGGTATCCTCCATATCCTCCAAGTCTTGAATAACTGTTGGATAATATAGAGCCAAGGGGATACCCATTTTCTGTTAGATTTTCTGTTAGATTTACCACTCTGAAGAGTCAGAGTTTTCGGAGGGAATTGTAGGTCACATCAGAACCCAAATACAAAGTGACTGAATGTTCTTAATTGCTAGAATCAAAATAAGCTTTGCTTTCACAAAATAATTCTTACAGGCAGTTGATCTGCTGTACTCTTTGGCTCTGTCAAAAGTACGTGGTCAACAGATGTCAAAGGTTTCACCTGGCAGGATAAAAAAATCCAGGACATGTCCTCTGAGTGTGTATTTATCCTGTAATTCATTTATGTAAGCATGTTTAAGTTGTATTTTGTTACTCACCTACACTGCATTTATTTATTCTGTTCGTTAAATTTAAGTGCAGTTGTGTTTTCATTACCTCTGGATTTGTTGATTACTTTAGCATTACCACAGCTACAGTTTTATCACAACATTCCTAGAATCTTACTAAGATACCTACTACCAAAATTACCTTGTGTCCAGACTATGTGCATTTAAATCTTAACAAGTTATCATAACCCTATCATGACATTTATTGTACAGCTAATCCAAATCTAATGCACTCTTCTTAGTCAAAGACAAAAGTGTCCTACCCCTAATTAATTTATCCTGTGCCATTTGGCAAAGCTGCTAACTAACTAGAGTCTCCCAGGGACCTAGTTTCTCTATAAGAGCTTTGTAGAAAAAGTCTCCTGTGTGTGACCACTGTATTTTCCATGGACAGGCTGTACTGTGATCTCATTAAAGGAATTTATCCATTATTTTCATTTTTGTTTCATGACTCTCAGACCTTTTTTGTCTCCCACAGAGTTTCAGTGGTTAGAGATTAACTTAACAATGTCTGATAGAGAATTTTAAGGTAAGATTTATTTAGATGTACTTGCGGTGGAAACCGTTCAGGATACTTAAGATTTTGTGTGTGTGCATGTATATGCATATATGAAAGTTCAGAGAATGTATAGTTACTTAGATTAATAATTTGGCATTTCTGAATTAGTTTGGTATCTGTGTTATTTTGGGACTGGAAGATGGTTGAATGAACACAAAATGTCAAAGTGCTTTGCAGTTTTTATGTTTTCCTCTTTTGAGAATTTTGTTAGTTTAAAAATGTAGCAAAGAAGAAAAATTGATGCCACTGTGTATTATAGTTCCAATCAATTCCAGAACAAGAAGCAAGACTGGTTCAGCAGAAAAGCAGATGCACAGAGAGGCTGTGAAATCTCTTAGCTGATTTGGCAAGACCCTCACTAGCCTAATGTAACTTTGAAGCTTGCTCTGCTTTTAGTTCTTAAGTATTACACATCTGTGGAGTTTTTAAATAGCAATTCATATACACTGTTCAAGGTTGCACAGGTTTTTCTTTTCTTTTGTTACTCGGCTTTTTGGAAAATAACTACAGTTTTCCCTTCCAATAATATCTCCTTGATGAAATGAGTGCTGCTATTAGAGTGCTAAGATGCAGTACTAAGATCATTGATGTTTTTGTATTTTTTGTTTTTCTTTTCCAATAGGTGAGAGCATTTTGGTTTGCAAGCCCTCAGAAAGATCGAAAGGAACTGCTCTGCTTCAGGGATCTCTCAAGCCTGTTTGCAGCTGTTTGCTTAGAAGAGAAGGGGAAGGTGTTGCTTCTAGCATGAAAAGAGCAATACTTGAGGTACAGGACACATGGAGAGGGATTAGAACTGTGGTTGCACTCTTGTAAAATGCTTTCTTTTGTGACACCATCAAATGTTTTCTGTGCACTTTCTTTTTCATGTGTTTCCTCCCTTGCCAGACCAAGCATCTTCAGAAGAAAATCATTTAGGTCTGCCATCTTCCTTCAGTATTCAGCATTTTGTCTGGAATGTTTCTCTGCTTGCTGCAGATTAGGATGTGAGCACACTCAAACAAGGGTTACTAAGCTTTGCTTTTGCATTTAGATGCACCCCTTAGGCAGAAATAAGTGTAATTCTTAAACTTCATGTGTGACCTGACATTCTTAACTGGAGGATGCTTGCAAATTACTGATCCTAGAGGCTTTATAGACTGAATTGGGCTGTAATGAAATCTGTAGAACCTTGTAGGGTCCCTTATTTCCCCCTTCAATTTACCTACCTCTTTTGCACAGAAATGACTGAAATTTTATTAATACATTTTTGATGAGTAAACAGGTGTGGTACCCAATTTGCTTCCTCTAGCCTGTCCTCCTCTGTAGAGCTCCTATAGAAGTAAAAAGGGCCAAAAGGATTTTTTTCCACGTGAGTGAGTTTATGTGGTTTTTTCCCAAAGTTGCTTTTGGGCTTGAACCTAGATTAGATGCAGGACTCTCTAAATACAGTTTGTTTGCTATACTTCTACTGTCTTGCAAAAACTGCTGTGAAACTTAGAACTTGGTTGTGATTCCATAGATTTTGAATTTTTAGCAAACCATTTTTAGCAAAGCATTTTTACACATAAAATCTATCTAAAAGATGGGAGTTTCCTTCAGGTGTTGTTTCTTTGTAACATGGAAAAAATCCATTGAAACCATGAAAGAAAGTTTATAGTTAAACACCTTGCTTATCTTGAGGAAGACACACACATGGAAATGGCACACAAGGAAAGAGCAGTTGTGTGAAAAACAAAACCAAACCAAAATCCAGTGGGAAAAAATCAATCTCAATCAGGAAAACAATAATGGGGTATAGCATTTACATTTATTAAGAGAAAATGTCAGTATACTGAAAAGCCTTAGGAGAACTCCTTCTTAGTTTGCTTTTTGTCTTCAGAAAATTGCAACTTGTGTTCTAACATATGAAAAATATTTCACAGTGTTGGCTAAGCAAAATGCCTAGGGCTAGTCTCAAATCTAAATTGCTGCTATGTGTATGTCCACTTTCAAAATAAGATTTTATAATTAATTCTTTCCCATAGATTAGTCTCTTACTTCTACCTAAAGTGACTGGGTTCTTGCCAAGAAAAATCTTTACGGTTGGCTGTTGCTTTGCCTTATATTCCCCTCTCATCCTGGTTCTTTAAAACTTAGATGACGGATCAACCTCTTTGATTCTCCAATCTGATGTTCTATCCTACTGTGTCTCTAGCAACATGAACAAGTAGTTTTCTTCAACAGATCATAGTGGGGGGAGTGGCCAACACTCCAGATGATGTGCAGACCTATGCTTCTTGCACTCTGCTTGCATCCAGCTTGAAAGAAAGCAAGTGGGAAAATGAGAAAGAACAAGACAAAGCACAGGCTGGACCTATTGAGGCTTGTGTGACATGGTTGCTGGAAAATGAATTCATTCAGGTTCTGGACTCTGGCAATGATGTGAAAGGTAACGTTGGTGTTCTTCCCGGTGACTGCAGTTAGTTTTGATTCAGTAAATCTTCTGCAGCTGGGTAGATGTTCAATGTAACTTTATAATAAGGACTTCTGTGCATTTTCTATTTATTTTAAAGAATCATGTGTATCAAGATTTTTTTAGCTTTCCAGTGGGTGTTTTTGTACCTGCTTTAGCATATTTTGCATGCATGTGTTCTTGGAAGGCACATCACCTGCACACCACCTCTAAGACTGATGCGTCTTAGTCTACAAGTTCCCAAAATATCTTTAAACAAAGCATGCTTTAACTACAGGATTTGTGTACATTTACTGTAAACTAGGATTTTTGTCTTTCTGAAGAAGAACCAGTACAGTCTAAGAGTGCAGGTCTTTTCTAGAACTGCTTGGTGTACATGATTGGACTTTTCCCTGATTTTGGCTATTTTCTTAAAATGGCTAAGGATGAGACTCTTACAGTAGTAGTAAGAATCCCCATTACAGGTTAATTTGTAACTCTTTAAAGAAAAGATAATAGGAGATATTTAGTGTTCCTAAGAAAGAAATAGTCAAAATGGTAACTTCTGGGCAGGATGGCAGATGGGACTCCAATGTTTTTTGTTCAAATAACTATTACAACTGTTAGTCTGAGTAGTTAGAGGGATCTGAGCTTGGGATCTGGCCTCTGAAAAAGGCTAGTTAAACCTTTTATTATTTCCATTTTTCTGTCTTCAGAACGGAGAAATACACTATTTTTTGAAAAAAAACAGTTGGAAAAAGTTAGTAGAGTTGGTATCTCTCAAATACGTTGCAACTCGAAAATGATATATAAACTTGCACTTAAATGTTTTTCTATGTGATTCCTTTTTTTTTAAACAGCAAAGGTTTATCACCCAACACATCTTGGCTCAGCTACTCTTTCCTCTTCTCTTTCACCAACTGAAGCCATGGAAATCTTTGCTGACCTGCAGCGAGCTATGAAAAGCTTTGTTCTGGAGAATGATCTGCATATTGTCTATTTGGTAGGTTCCTCGTTCTGTGTCTTGTATTTTGTACTGCCAAAACTAAGGAAAGGAGAGACAACACAATGCAGAGTTCTTGAAGGCTCTATGAACATAGTTGGGTTTTCTTTGTGTGTGCTTTGCTTAGCTTATCCTTCATGAAAAAAAGTTTCTAAATAGAATGTTCTTCAGAACTAGTTTGTTCCCATATTGTGTAGGCAGGTGCTGCGTGCCATCTAAGCCCATTGTTGTCACTCCTGCCTTTGTAAGATTTCAGAACTTCATAAGTTTTAAGCCTAAGATAATGGTAATTTTTCCAAGACACTTGAAGTTGATGAAAAGAATTGGTTTTGTTGTATGTTTGGCATCAGCAGGCTTAATCTCATATTAGTTTTGGAGGCTCAGAAAATTTTGGGGGTTTTAGTATCTATTTTTCCTGCAAAAAACCTCAGAGAGCTACACTACTTTCTTCCTGTGGGTGGGCCTTTCTTCAGTTCAGTAACAGTGAAATTCATCTCTGATTTAATTTACTTGCCTGGTGATGCTGCCAGGGCTAAAGGAAGGAGTGTGATAAATCTTGTGAGGGGAAAGTGTCCAAAGTGTGTCAAGATTTATGAGCATGAACACTTGAAAAGCTAAGCAATGCTATTTAAGACCTTTGGAGAGGAAGCCACAAACCTGTGAAGATTAGTGAGGAAACCAGATGGAGCTGCAGTGAACAACATAGGATTTGTGGCTGCCAGAGGCCCACCATGCAACCATCATCCTAAATTTGACAGTCGTCTTCAACCTTCTTAAGTGTAAAGTGTATTCTCTTTATCAGAATGAAAAATCAAAGACAAAAATTGGGCATCTTGTCTGAAAAAAAATATTCACTTCAAGAAGAATGTGCTTGCAATTACAGAAATTGTTGTGCTGGGGGATGGGGGACTCCAGAGACTGAGGGTACCTGCCTCTGCTTGCTGTGTTCATCCTAGTTTTGGGCTGATACTGACAGATTTTTTTTTTCTACTTGTGCCCCATGTGTACCCATATCTCTGTTTTAGAGGATCACATCATATTTTGTTCTATTTCTATTAGGCAAAATGAAGTCCTTTGTGTTATGCACCAGTGAATTTTTTCCCTGTTTGCATCTCCAAAACAGAAAAAAAAGGAAGAAATTTGGTCATGTCCTGGGGTAGAGGCAGTGATGGCAATATATTTTTATGCTGTACTTTTTAATTGCAGCAACTTGTCTAATGTTATTTTAAATTGAATACCCTGTTGAAAAAATGTTCTTGAGATTCTCTTCTGTTAAGCTACCCTAAAACACTTTCTTGCAAGGCTGTTCATTTTCAAGGGCAAAGGTTTGTTTTATTTTGGTGGCTTTTTAAATTTTTTTAAGACTTGATCTTCGTCCCTGGACTACAGGGAGTTTGTCTGCTATAATGCTTTTTAGCTCTCTTAAACTTGAATCTTTTACTTGTGCAAATATGAAATTGAATTCCAAGACCTCATGTTTTAGGAAAGTTGGTTAAAACAAATAAGTATTTGCCAGACTAGGAAAAGAGTTTTCTTTAAAGGAAAATAAAACCCCACAACAAAAGCCCAGTAAAGAAAAAAAGACAATCCCCCACTTTAATAACTCTTATTCTTCTCAGTAGATGTAGGGACATGAATGATTTGCAGTTATATAGGCATATGGTGTTCTGTATCATGTTAAATGCTCCCCAGGAACTGTTAGTTCTTTCAAAATAATTAATCTTGCTTTATACTGATCTGGATGTGAACAAATTTTATCTCCTCATACTGAAACTTACTCTGTGCTGACTGAACGTTAACAGAATTGGTTTTATGTCTAAAAGTGTGTGAATGGCCTGGATGGCTTTTTTGTTAGTTGTTAATAAAATTGACATTTCTTGTACTCCAGGTAAATGAAAGCTTCAGCAAGTTCTGACAAAATCTTTGTCCTTCCTGCTTTACCAAATGCTGTGGTGGTGGTTAGTGTGGTTACTAGTGGTCTTAAGAGGTTGACAGATATTTGTAGATTTTATTTAAAAAAGAATAAAGCATTGTTTTGTTAAAGGAGAATGAAGATAGAGATTAAAAATTGTTTAGTGTCTTGGATTTAGGGAGTAATCTGACGAAGATTCCAAACTGTTTAATTGTTAGAGTACCTGTATGAGTCAGATCTCATCGGTAAAAATATTAAAAAATTATGTTAGAAGAGATTTTACTTTCTTTATCATACGTGGTTATGACTCAGTGCCTCTACGTAGTGTGTAGGATGCTCTAGCCGCTTTCCCTAGTTTTATTTTTGTTTACCCAGAGCTCTGTTCTGTTTGTTTCTCTGAAACAGATTTTTTATTTTTTTAGGTCACCCCAGTGTATGAGGAGTGGACCACAATTGATTGGTACCAGTTTTTCTGCTTATGGGAGAAGCTTCCTGCCTCAATGAAACGTGTGGCTGAGCTGGTGGGGATTGAAGAAGGCTTTCTAGCTCGTTCTGTAAGAGGCAAAATCATAGCTAAAACAGAGAAACAGCACAGACAAATGGCCATCCACAAAAGGTAGCCATAGAATGTGGGTGTCAATGTGCAAATACTAGAGGCTATAACATTTGTGATGGACAGGCTCTGTGTCTATTTTCAGGAACTGGCTCTCTTTCTGAGTGAACTGATAGCTCAGAGAACCTGGACCTGGTTGCTCTGGTCTGAGAACATTGCTGGCACGAGATGTTTGTGCTGTTATTTTTGGAAGCCATCTTCTCTGTTTCTTTTGTGTGCTCTTCTGTCCTATGCTATCATGGTGCATATTGCCATGTACAGTAATGTGCCCTGGATGACAATTTTATTTCTACATGTGCTTCTTCAACAGGTTTTTCACCAGTCTTGCCCTTCTGGATTTAATCAGCGAGGTTCCCTTAAACGATATGACCAAGAAATATGGCTGTAGTCGTGGCCAGCTTCAATCCTTGCAGCAATCTGCTGCCACTTATGCAGGTGAGTTGTCTGGGCAAAATACCTGAGGTGTCTTAGGTTAGTCAGGGTTTTTTTTTTGCTTCCAGATATGAGGCTAAGATAGCCACAGTGTAGTACTAATAACAAACAGTCTTGTAAAACCTCTTACGGATTTATAGCTTAACCTGTGGTTGCCCCTGCTTTGAGATGGAACCACAGAGTGTGCTGTGGGAAGGGGGTCAGCTGAGTGGAATCAAGCAATCCTGTAGCATGCTGAGGAAAATCTGTGGAAATCATATGTGTTCAATACTAAACATGTAAATAGTTACACGTCTGTTCTAAAACTTTACTCTATCAGGAAAGAGAAGCTTTCAGCATTGGGTAAAGGTTGGGGCCTCTAAGATGGAACATGGCTTTCTTCTAGTTGCAAAATTAATTGACTGGGAAGTATAAGGTTATAGTTTTCAAAACAGAGCGAGTAGTTTCTGGGTCATTTATCACCAGATCACAAGAGGTCAGATAGCTGCCACCTTTAACTTAACATCCTTAATTAGGCTGTGTAGGAGTAGAAGTATCAGCCCATCATGCCACCAAGATATTTTTTTTCTGTTGCCTAAGTCCTCCATTACTCCATAAGTGGGTTTTCAATTTATAAGACAGTTTTAGCTCAACTTGCGAAACCCTATGTGTGGGTTGCAGCATGAGTCAAAGCCCCAAAATGAAAAGGTCACGCCAACTGATGCAGAGTAGTTTAAATTAATTCTGGTAGTATAAATAACTTTTTGTTGTAGCAGTTTCATAATTCTCTATTCCCAGTATTAATAATTTTCACAAAAATAATTTGGGAAGTAATATGAACTGTTGACATGACATATAGTTAAGAGAGATGATAAAAGTTGTATTCTATAATCACTATAAAAATAGTGAGGGATGCCATGTCTTTCAGTTATTTTCATATTCTGTAGATTCAATCTGTGAGAATGCAACTGTGTTTTTCCAGCTCTTTTCCTTCTCCCATGCGCTGGGGACAGCAGTTGTAACCTTTATCATAGGCTTTGCTATCTCCTGTGATGCTCTCAGTAACTGAAGTTATGTAATCCACAATTTGCTCTTATGGACATCAGTGCTGGCCTTCCTGAAAGATCTGTGGCTTCTTTTAGTGCCCCATCACTGCTTTTTCTATTGCCTTTTTTCAGTGTGGTTGTTTCATAGGACTCCTGTTCCAGGATGTACATGTTTCACACTTTCAAGATCAGCATCTTTGTAAAACCAGTGTCATTCAGAATTTTTACCTCACTGATAAACTAGTTCTGCAAGGTCAGCTCCTAGTCATAGTTGTAATAGGCATGATTTAGTTTCTGTAAGTAATGGGAAGGTGGGAAATGTAAAGTGAGTACCAGTTCAGACTAGGGGGTGGGGAGTGAATCCAGCTTAGTAGGACTGGAGCTGGAGTTAAGACACTGATGTAACTTTTGTGTTCCAGGAATGATAACAGTTTTCTGTAATCGACTGGGCTGGCACAACATGGAGCTGTTGCTCTCTCAGTTCCAGAGTCGCCTCACTTTTGGGGTTCATAGGGAGCTTTGTGACCTGGTACGAGTATCTCTGCTGAATGCACAGCGTGCCAGGACACTTTACAATGCTGGCTTTGTCACCGTGGCTGATCTTGCTAAAGCCAGTCCTGATGATGTGGCAGCTGCTCTGAAGAATTCAGTGCCATTCAAAAGGTGAGAAATCAGTAAGTCCAGAAGTCAATAAAAGGACTTTGTAGGGTGAAGGATTACAAGATGAAACCTGCGGTAAAATATGGCAACCTTTAGGACTTTGTGCCAAACGTTACAATTAGCTTGTAGGTCTCTATGACTGATCACAGTCATTCCATGATTATTTTGAAATTAATAGAAACATGTTTTATTTGTAGCCTAAGTTTTTGAGACCTAAATTTTCTTCTTATTCCTCTTTTCAATGCACTACTTAGTCCTGGATGAATTGTTAATGCTTTCTGAGGAGCTTTTGCTGCCTCTAAAAAGCAGCTGCACCATATGATCAAAGTAGTTTGTGATTTATTACTGATTATCTTTTGAGATTCTCTTGTGATTTTCATGTTAATGTAGTGACAAGCTTCCTTGATCAAATACCTGTGGGACTGTGCTGTAGTAATTGTCTGGTTTATGCTCCTAAAGTTTCCTTTCTTTGGAAAACAGTTCATGGAGGAGACCTGCATTTTGCCCTAGCAGGGAGTTGGGACTTCTAGGGTACATGTTTGGACACAGAAACCTGGCAGTACTTCTGGGGTGTGCAGCCAGTAGTATCTTTCATTGACATCCATTCACATTTAGAAAACTGAAATACTTATTTCCAATTAAGTTATTTCCCATTAAGTGCATTATATTTTAGATAGAGTGCTTCTGTGAAGGAAGCTGTGAAGCCATTGAAATGGGAGCAAAACAAAATAGTACCAGCTTCTTCTGCTGTTTGTTATTTTTTGCATGAATGTTTACATCTGTCTGTTACCTTTCCCATAGTGTTCGTAGGGCTGTGGATGAAGATGAAGAATCGGCAGAGGAACGTCGGACTGTGCGCAGCATCTGGATGGCTGGAATGAAAGGCTTAACTGAAAGAGAAGCAGCTTCTGTCATTGTGGAGGAAGCCAGGAGACTGCTGCAGCAGGATTTGGCACTGATGGGAGTGCAGTGGAACCCAGAGTCTTTTCTTGAGACTGATACATCCTCTATGATCAGCAGTGAGTCAGAACTTGAAGACAGACTGCATAGATCAGATGGAGAGGAGTCTGCTGAATCTTCAAGGGTGTTAAACAAAAAAGAGTTTAGAGTTCAGCATTGTAATGGCCTTGGTTTGCAGACTGGAAACTTATCAAATATTAAAAAGGGATATAAAAGACGGCTAAGCAGTAGCACAGAAAATTCCAGGTGTGAGAATGAAGTCCCAGGCAAGAAACAGGCTCGAGCAGAGGAAGGCAAGGGTGATATTGTGTACAGTGCTAAAAAACTGCCAAATACATGCACAGGTAATGAAAACAGGGAAGGAATTTCTGTAATCAAAACCAAGATAGATTCCAGGACAGCCATCCCAGAGCATCTTACTGAACAAGGAAAGACACCAGCATCGAGAACAAAGTCTTCAGCCTCTAGGTTGATTAAAAGCACAGATGTGCATTTAAACCGCACTAGGAACAAAAATACCTCTTTAAGACTGCGGAGGTCAGTTCTTGAAGGTTCAAATATACTTAGCATAGACATACAAAATCCACCTGCTTTCCACCCCACCATCTCTACAGATAATTTTTTTTCAAACCGAAATAATAAGGAATTTATGGAAACAGATTCTTTAACTCATGAAGTCTCAAATTCTGTGCAGATGGACAAAATAAATATTGGGAGAAAAGATAAAATGGAAGCATTTACAGAGCCCACCACCAGTAATGAAGGCATACCTAAGGGGAGAGCACGTTTGCAGGCATCTGTTATGTTGCAGGGTACTCCACACACCAGTGTGGAGACACATAATATTATAGGAAGTAGAGTCATACCCGGTAGTGCTAGGACACAGAGAAATGAAAATAATGATTATAAGCAGAATAAAATTAGTAGAACTCAAACAAATGTGAGCTGTGCTGAGGCTAGGATTGATAGGCAGGAGATGGCTTTAGACACAGGTCATGGTAATGTAACTGCGAGCTGCTCTGGAAGTGGACATGTCCATTGTGACAGCAGGATACAGAAACCTGTTCATTTTTGTCCTAGTGAGGATAAAATCTGCAATATTCAGATTCAGAATGGTGACAAACATGGGAGTGAAAAGCCCAATGGAATATTACAAGCTGGAACATTGCAGAAAGGCAACAGTCATCCCAAGGTTTTTCTGAAAGAGTTTCTAGGAAAATACAGAGGTGTTTGCAATGCAGATGATGTTCAGAATGGTCCAACCTCTGATATGTTTTCTAACTCTAGAGACTTTGAAGACAGTTTCCAGTTGGATACTCAAACTGAGATGATAATAAAACAGGAGATAGCAGCTGGAATCACAGGACAGCAGGGAATAGAAGGTTCGGAGCTGGCAGCAATACCACGGCAGGAAATCTCCAAAAACCTAAGCAGTTTATGGACTGAGAATGCTACTGATGAAAGAGTGGCTGCAACAGCTAGGAAACTGAGCTTATCAAGTCTTATCACAAAAAATAACATTACCAAAAACATAACTCAGCACTGTAGTAATCAAGTTTTGGAGTCTGGAGCCCTTAATTTACAACCCATAGTGAAGGAAATAGAATCTGCACCTTGCCTTAAAGAAAGTGATTTCTCAGTGACTGACTCACAGCTACACAGTTTTCTACAAGATTACCAGACCCAAAATTCTGTGAAAGGGGAGAATGTGTCTAAAGACCTTAATAAAGCAACCTCCCATTTTGGAAGGGAACACATTGTACAAATAGAATGCCAGCCTGTCCCTGAAGCAAGCCTAAATATGAGTGATAGCTTGCTATTTGATGATAGCTTCAGTAATGTCACTGACCTTTCAGCTGTTTGCATCATGGAAGCTGACAAAAAGGACCCTGTGGAGAAACCAGAGGCTTTGCTTCCTCCAGATGGTCTTTTGCAGAATCTAAGACCTGTTCAGAATAAATTTGATGTCGGTGGCAAACAAGAACACGAGAATCCTGCACAGTGTAACAATGTGTCTCTAGCACCCTCTGATACAATAGCTGAAGGTTTAGGTCATGGAAACTCCCCATCTTTTCTGAAAGATCTTCCTGCTACCTTTCAGGGTCAGTCAGGATTAATAAACCCAGTGATTTGTAACAATGACCCCAGACCAAAGGATTTAGTAGGAGATCAAGGTGAAAAGCTCCAGAGAAGCCAGCAAACTTTAGATAAGAAACCCCATCCAGTGGAATGGACTGACTGCTCATTTGAACTAAGCCCAGGATTGCAGGATGTGTTAGACAAATGGCCTAGTCCCTCAAGCATTGAACCAGTTTCAGTAAGTTCCTGTTTGAAAGGAAAGTTAGTTTCTCCTACTGTTAATCAAGAACCAGATCTAGTTTTTGAATCTGACTGTTGTAAGCCAGAGCCTTTGCCCACTTGCCAGGATTTAAAAAGCTCTTTCAAGGTTAAAGAAAACAAAACAGAAAACTTACATCTTCAGAAAACAGATGTCATAACACTTCAGCTCAAGGGAAGCAGCAGAGTGTCCTGTCCTCCATCAGATAATAACAATGGGTTTATTCCTCCAACACCTCCCAAAGAGCTTTTTCCAAAGAGTTCTTTTTCTGTGAAATCTGCAAGGAAGAGGCAAGTCATTTGCAAGAATGAAGGACAAATGATTCAGCCACAGCAGAATAGTGAGGGCAATGCAGGGCAGCAGGTAAAAACACTCCAGGTCAGTACTGGGAGTCTAGACCCAACTGAGACTGATGAGATAAAAGATGATTCTGCTATAGACCAAGGCTTTTCACTGCAACTATCTCAGGATCCTCTTGTTCCCTTGAGTGCTGAAAGTTTCACTATTATTGATGTAGCAAGCAACAAAGCACTTTTCCAGACTTTCGTTGCAGAATGGAAGGAAAAAAGCAGATTCTCCATCTCAGTGGCATGCGAAAGAACAAAATGTCTTTTGTCTCCCAAATCAACGATTGGCGGCAAATTCAAAAAAGGTCAGTTCCCTGTTCCAGTGCAGTATTTTGTGAACAGTAGGGTGGCAGGAGTAGAGAAGGAAAGAGTTTGCAAAAGGGGGGGAAATTACTGATATTACAGATATTACAGAATCACATGATGTTTGGCATTGGAAGGGTCCTCTGGAGATCA